>NC_057814.1:178040237-178300109 GCF_018294505.1 Triticum aestivum
TCATTGGGAAGAAGACCCCCTTTTATAGAAGGGGAAAAATCCAACCGTTATGTGCTCAGCCCGCACACGAGCGGTACTACCGCTCCACGAGCGGTACTACCGCTCTGGCGGAAGAAGCAGGGAAAAGGAGCAACCAAACATGAACCTTGGGGCGGTAGTACCGCTTATAAGCGGTACTACCGTGCACCCCAGCGGTACTACCGCTGGAGGAGCAGAACACGGGACCAAAAATGCAGTAGCGGTACTACCGCCCGACCGGAGCGGTACTACCGCTTATAGGCGGTACTACCGCCCATCAGGGCGGTACTACCGCTTATAGGTGGAACTGCCGTGCCTTACTACCGTGCAACTACTGCAAAACTCGACACGAAAAATGCAAGACCCAAAATCGAGGCGGTACCAGCGCGGAACCGTAGTCGTACTACCGCTTTGGACAGCGGTACTACCGCTTGGGGCGATAAGCGGTACTGCCGCTCTGGCCGCGGTACTACCGCAGGGAGAAAACCAGAACTGCCATAACTTCTTCATATGAGCTCCGAATTGAGCAAACTCAAGCTTGTTGGATACAAGACGATGAGTAGCATCAAAACAGGCAGGGGAGGGGAGGTATGCCAACACATAGAGGAGTGAAACCTCCAACCGAGAAGAACCGGCATAACCTCCAACATCGAAAACATCATAGAAGATGCGAGTGAACTCTGTTTTCGATGAACTCGAGCTTGTCATCAAGATGACCATAAGCTCCAAAACTCACAAAGAGAAGAACCAAACAAGAACCAACAAAGATGATGCAAGGATGCAATGGTTTGAGCTCTCTATGAACGATATGATCAAGCTACTCATCGAGAGCCCCCTTGATAGTACGGCAATCGATCCTATAACCCAGTCTCCCAACTACCATCATGAGACCGGTAAAAATAGAAAACCTATCAAGAGCAAACCTTTGCCTTGCACATGGTCCACTTGAGCTAGGTGATGACGATCTTGACTCCCTCAAGTTGGACCACCTTTCTTGGTTGTGTTGGCTCGATGAAGACTAGTTGATTGCTCCCCCATACTCCACTATGGGTGAGCCACTCTTCCGCACATCTTCACAAGTCCATTGTCACCACAATGGACGGCAAGCTTCAAGCATTTGATCTCTTCATGATGCTTCACTTGAACTTGCACACCGCAACATCTTCACAAGTCCATTGTCGCCACAATGGACGGCAAGCTTCAAGCATTTGATCTCTTCATGATGCTTCACTTGAACTTGCACACTGCAACCTAACCCCACAAAGAACTCTCACGAAGATCATGGGTTAGTACACAAAGCGTAATTGACAATGCTTACCACACCATGGGATCGCTTGATCCCTCTTGGTACATCTTGTGCGCTTTGTGTGTTAATCAACTTGATTCACTCTTGACTTAGTCTTGATCAACCTTGACTCTTTCCAACTCTCTTCATTTGGATGATGTCTTGAAGGTAAACATGAATGATCACACAATCTTCTTCTTCAAGACATGCTTGCAATAAGCTCTACTCTCACATGACCAATCTTTGGATAATTCCTTAATATCACCTTGGTCACCACATAAACTCCTTGAAACCAACACATGGACTTCAAGAAATGCCTATGGACAAATCCTTCAAATATAACTCAAGGCAACCATTAGTCCATAGAGATTGTCATCAATTACCAAAACCAAACATGGGGGCACCGCATGTTCTTTCAATCTCCCCCATTTTGGTAATTGATGACAATCACTTTCAAGAGAGTTTATATAAGGAATTATGCATCACCATGTAATGCAACAACCACTAATGCATGCGTATGAGATGCAAATGCTTAGGAACAAAACCAAAGCAAGGAGAAAACTCTGAAGACTTCTCCACAAAACTCTCTGAAACTTCTCCCCCATTGGCATCGATTGCCAAAATGGGCGAAAAGCTTTAGAAGGCCAATATAAAAAGTGTTCCTTCGAGCATGTTGTTGATAGAATGCGGAACGGGCTTTTGCCACGTCACGCTCCTCCTCCAGGGCGTCCAAACTGTCCTGCCGATCGAGCTCGGCTTCTTTCCCTTCATACATGCGCACTCGAGGTGAGTCATGAATTATGTCGCAGGGCAGTACCGCCTCTGCGACGTACACCATAAAAATGATGTGTATCCGGTAGTACGATTCGGTGTGGTCCGCAGCCCCCATAGTACGGAGTCGAGCTCCTCTACCCAGTGCGTGTTTGATTCCTTTAAGGACCGCACTAATCTGGGTTTAATGCCGCTCATGATAAGACCATTTGCTCGCTCGACTTGACCGTTAGTTTGCGGGTGATAGACAGAAGCATAATCGAGCTTGATGCCCATGTTGCTGCACCAAAGCTTTACCTCGTCGGCTGTAAAGTTCGAGCCGTTATCGGTGATGATGCTGTGGGGGACGCCATAACGGTGTACAACCCCAGATATGAAGTCTATCACTGGTCCGGATTCGGTCGTTTTAACTGGTTTGGCTTCTATCCATTTGGTGAATTTATCCACCATGACCAATAAGTATTTTTTCTTATGGCTTCCCCCTTTGAGGGGTCCGACCATATCAAGCCCCCAGACCGCAAAGGGCCAAGTAATGGGCATTTTTTGGAGAGCGGTAGGCGGCATATGGCTTTGGTTTGCAAAAAGCTGGCAACCAACGCAACGTTGCACAAGGTCCTGTGCGTCTGCTCGGGCCGTCGGCAAATAGAAACCTGTACAGAAGGCCTTGCTTACAAGGGCCCGAGCTGCGGCGTGGTGACCACCGAGTCCAGCATGAATTTCTGCCAAAAGTTGCCGTCCTTCCTCTTCGGAGATGCACCTTGGAAGGACTCCAGTAGCGCTTTTCTTATAAAGCTCTCCCTCGTGGACCTTGTAGGCTTTAGACCGTCGCACAATGCAACGTGCCTCATTTGGGTCCTCAGGTAGTTCCTGCCTAGTTAGGTAGGCCAGGAAGGGTTCTATCCACGGGGCAATGACAGCCATAATCACGTGGGCGGAAGGTGTTATTTCGGTGCCGGAGCCTCCGATTATGTCAGAGTGTTCGGTATCTGGTGTTGTGGCCAAGTCCGGACTGTTGTTGCCAGTCTCTCCTTCCCATACCACGGATGGCTTAAACAGCCTTTCCAAGAAGATATTGGGTGGGACAGGGTCGCTCTTAGCGCCGATACGGGCGAGGATGTCCGCCGCTTGATTGTTTTCTCGGACCACATGGTGGAATTCGAGCCCCTTGAACCGAGCTGACATTTTGAGGACGGTGTTGCGGTAAGCCGCCATTTTTGGGTCCTTGGCATCAAAGTCTCCATTTATTTGAGATATTGCGAGATTCGAATCCCCACACACCTCTAGGCGTTGAATGCCCAAGGAGACTGCTATCCGGAGACCATGCAACAGGGGCTCATATTCTGCTGCATTGTTGGAGTCTGTGTATAATATTTGGAGTACGTATTGGACTGTATCTCCAGTGGGGGATGTCAGGACAATGCCTGCCTTCAGACCCGCCAGCATCTTTGAACCATCAAAGTGCATGATCCAATTGGAGTACGCGCCGTACTCTTTAGGGAGTTCGGCTTCCGTCCATTCGGCGACGAAATCGGCCAGTACTTGCAACTTAATGGCTCGCCATGGTTTATATGTTATGTCGAACGGCAGGATCTCGATAGCCCATTTAGCAATCCGGCCCGTGGCATCACGGTTATTTATTATGTCATTGAGTGGTACTTCCGAGGCCACCGTAATTGAACACTCTTGCAAGTAGTGTCGTAATTTCTGGGATACCGTGAATACCGCGTATGCTATCTTTTGATAATGTGGGTACCGTGATTTGCATGGTGTGATGACAGTGGATACATAGTATACTGGCTTTTGAAGTGGGAATTTATGTCCTTCCGTCTCTCGTTCGATGACGAGCACTGCGCTTACAACTTGGTGAGTTGCCGCTATATATAACAGCATCGGTTCACCGACATTTGGCGCGGCCAAGATTGGGTTGGTGGCCAGGATGGCTTTTATTTCTTCCAATCTGGCCGTGGCCGCATCCGTCCACTCGAAGTGTTCGGTGCGCCGAAGAAGGCGGTAAAGGGGTAGTGCCTTTTCTCCTAATCGGGAGATAAAGCGGCTTAAGGCCGCCACGCATCCAGTTAATTTCTGGATTTGCTTGAGGTCTGTTGGGATAGCCAACTGTGACAGAGCTCGGATTTTAGCCGGATTTTCTTCAATTCCTCTACTGGAGACGATGAAGCCCAGGAGCTTTCCGGCGGGCACGCCGAAAATGCATTTTTCCGGATTGAGCTTGATGTCGTATGTTCGGAGATTGTCGAACGTGAGCCTCAAGTCATTTATTAAGGATTCGACATGCCTGGTTTTAACGACCACATCGTCTATGTATGCCTCCACTGTTTTGCCGATCTATGTTTCCAGGCATGTCTGAATCATGCGTTGATAGGTTGCACCGGCGTTCTTAAGCCCGAAAGGCATGGTGTTAAAACAGAAGGGGCCGTATGGGGTGATAAATGCCGTTGCGGCTTGATCGGACTCCGCCATCTTGATTTGATGGTATCCGGAGTATGCGTCGAGGAAACACAATGAGTCATGTCCTACAGTAGCATCGATAATTTGATCGATGCGGGGGAGGGGGAAGGGATCCTTGGGGCAAGCCTTGTTAAGGTCCTTGAAATCGACACATAGGCGCCAGGATTTATCCTTCTTTGGTACCATCACCAGGTTTGCTAGCCAGTCCGGATGTTTTATTTCTCTAATGAATTCGGCCTCTAGTAACTTGGCTAGCTCCTCTCCCATGGCTTGTCGCTTAGGTTCAGAGAAATGCCGAAGAGTCTGCTTGACCGGCTTGAACCCCTTTAGAATGTTAAGGCTATGCTCGGCCAGCCTGCGTGGGATTCCTGGCATGTCTGAAGGATGCCAGGCGAATATGTCCCAATTCTCGCGTAGGAACTCCCGTAGTGCGGCATCTACTGTGGGGTTTAACTGTGCCCCGATGGATGCTGTTTTTGTAGGGTCCGTTGGGTGGACTTGGAATTTTACTATCTCATCTGCTGGTTTAAAACAGGTGGACTTGGATCTTTTGTCAAGTATCACATCGTCTCTGTCCACTGTAGAGTGCAGCGTAGTTAATTCCTCGGCCGCGAGGGCTTCGGATAACGCCTCGAGGGCCAGTGCGGCTGTTTTATTTTCGGCGCGGAGTGCTATGTCCGGATCACTAGTTAGAGTGATGATTCCATTGGGCCCGGGCATTTTGAGCTTCATGTACCCGTAATGGGGTATGGCTTGGAAGATCGTGAATGCCTCCCGCCCTAGAAGGGCGTGGTATCCACTATTGAACGGGGCCACTTGGAATGTGATTTCTTCGGACCTATAATTCTCCGGTGTGCTGAATACCACATCTAGTGTGATTTTCCCAGCACATCATGCCTCCCGACTAGGGATAATTCCTCTGAAGGTGGTGCTGCTTTGCTCAATGCGGCTTCTGTCTATTTCCATTTTTCGAAGAGTCTCCTCATAGATGAGGTTTAATCCGCCGCCGCCGTCCATGAGCACTTTAGTAAGCCGGAAGCCGTCCACAATTGGACTAAGGACCAAGGCGGCTGGTGCTCTGGCTGTTCGGAATTTAGGTTCGTCACTGGCGTTGAAGGTGATGGCCGTATCGCTCCATGGGTTTATTGCTGCCACGTGGCAGACTTCGGCAAGGTTGCGGAGTGCTCGCTTGCGCCTATTATTTGAGGCAAAGGTCTCGAAGACTGTCAATACTGTATTGTTGTTCTCCACGGGATGGTGCTCTGCGGTATTGTTGATGAGGAGATCCTCACCGCTCTTGGCCACCTGCCGGAGTACCCAACATGCTCTAAGGCTGTGTGTTGGTATGGTATCCGTTGTACTATGAATTTTGCATGGCCCGTTGAGCCATCCCTCCAATATGGTTCCACGCCCTGTAGTGGGCTTTTGCTTCTTTGTAATTGGGTCGGGCGACTTACGAGAGTGCACCCTTTTAGTTCAGACTGGGGGGTTTTGTCAGAGCCGGAGGATCCCAAAATTTTGTTTGGGTTTTCCAGGCGCTTTCCATCGCACAGTACTTCCGTACTATGGCCGCCAAGTCAGCGAAGTGTGCTATGTCACGGCGACTTATGGTGTTGAGGATTCCCTTGTCCGTGCAATTATTGCAAAAGAATGAAATTGCGTCTTCCTCGCGACAGTCCTTGACCTTGTGCATTACAAGGAGGAATCTGGCCCAATAGTGGTGTACTGTCTCCTGGGGCTCTTGTCTGATGTGGGAAAGATCACTTACATCTGGGTGGGTGGGTAGATATAGGTCCGAACCCTGACCCGATCTGAGACCCAGGGGCGGAGGAGTTTCCGATCTTGGAAGTTCGGGCTCCGGGATGTTGCCCAATAGGTCTGGCCCGCTGGCTGATTCTAGGTTCAAGGTTTGGGCCATGTCCTCCCGTAGACGGGTATCCGGTTCGGAGAGCTCGGGAATCCGGACATAGTTTGTCCTCAAGATAGAGGAAGAATCACAGCATTGCTCCTCCACCACCGCTATCTGATGGGTGATCGGCGGGGAGTTAATCTCCCTTTGGTCGGGTTTAAGCCCGATCTGATCATAGTCCGTAGTGACTCCCAAGGCGGCGATGCGATCCAAGAGCTCGTTCAAGGAAGAGAGCTCCATTGGATCCAACTGCTCGGCGAATTCCGAGCCGACGTGGAGGCTGTTTTCGATGACCCGAGAAGTCATCGTCGGCGCAGCGGCCAAACAGGCGGTCATGACGAAACCACCTAGTCGGAGAGTTTTGCCTACAGCCAGGGCTCCCCTAGAAGTGGTGTTGTCCTTGACAACAAGACGAGCCATCAAGCCTTATGATGACGACACAGTGGAACTCTCAATGGAAGCACCAATGTCGGTGTCAAAACCGGCGGATCTCGGGTAGGGGGTCCCGAACTGTGCGTCTAAGGCGGATGGTAACAGGAGGCGGGGGACACGATGTTTACCCAGGTTCGGGCCCTCTCGATGGAGGTAATACCCTACTTCCTGCTTGATTGATCTTGATGATATGAGTATTACAAGAGTTGATCTACCACGAGATCGTAGAGGCTAAACCCTAGAAGCTAGCCTATGGTATGATTGTTGTTGTCCTACGGACTAAACCCTTCGGTTTATATAGACACCGGAGGGGGCTAGGGTTACACAGAGTTGGTTACAAGGGAGGAGATCTACATATCCGTATTGCCAAGCTTGCCTTCCACGCCAAGGAAAGTCCCATCTGGACACAGGTCGAAGTCTTCAATCTTGTATCTTCATAGTCTAACAGTCCGGCCAAAGGATATAGTCCGGCTGTCCGAGGACCCCTAATCCAGGACTCCCTCAGGGACCCACCAAGGTCATGGCAGTACGCAAGCAAGTGCCTCCTTATTTCAAGCCAATAAAAAATGGCTCCTCCTAATGGATTTCTAACATCTGGGTCCCATTCCATTGTCAACGTAGTCAATAAACGAGAGAATTGCACAACGAGCGGCTGACACCATGGACCCAGCAGCTCGCCTAGTTATTTTTGTTTTGGGTTAATTTGATAAATGCCACTCCAAATCTGGTGATTCCGAGAAATGCCACTGCAATTTCCAAACTTTGAAAAATGCCATTTCATGCCATTTGCAGTGCATTTTTCGAAGACTGGAGTGGCGTTTTTCAAAGTTTGCAAATTGCAGTGGCGTTTTTTAAAGTTTGCAAAAATTGCAGTGGCATTTTTCAAAGTTTGAAAATTGCAGTGGCATTTTTATGAATCACCATAATTGGAGTGGCATTTATCTATTTTGTTTTTGATACGGAAGCAGGGTGTCAACTGGGCTGTGTGGGGCACTCTGGCCTGGCTAGACAGCCTTTTCTTTTATGTTTACCACAGACCAGCCCAGTAGTTTTTTTGTTCTTTCTGAAAATGGCTAGCCCAGTTTTTTTTGATTTTTCAAGTAAGTCGCTTTGTCAGGCCTGTTGGGCTGCAAACTTTCAAGACGAGGAGAGCTTCATTCGGGTGGCCGAGAAAATGGCCTATCAGTAATGAGAAATGGGCTATACATTTTTAAAACACATCAAACCGGCAATTAGTTTCAAATTTCTTTTTTTCATTTCGAGATTTCAAATTGAATTGCTTTTTATGCGTGGACAATTTGTTGGATTTTATATTGATATACATTTATTTTTAAAATCGGTTTGAATGTGACTCGAAATTTCAGGATTAAAAACAGTTCGGACCGCACCGAAATATGCAAAAAATTGTATAATTTTTTAACCGTGGCCACAATATGGGCTGTAATGCTAACAAAAAGAATATGGGCTCCAAAAAAACCTTAAGAATTAGCAAATGGGCTATAAATTATTAGAAATAATGGCAGATGGGTTGTATGCTGTTTCCCACAGATTTGAGACTTCCCTAAAAAAGGTTGACGCACAAGCAGTGACTGTTGGATGTCCATCCAACGGCCATCATGCTTCTTCAATCTCTGCTCTTCCTGCTCCAGCCGCTCAAACAAGCGCTGGCGGGACTACCTGCTCCCTCCTCCCGCGGTCGGTTGTGCTGCCGTGCAGGCCTCACCGCCCCACCGTACTCCCATCGCTGGCCTAGCCATCCCTCTACACACCCACACCTGCTGTTATTCTCCGGCGACGGCAGCCGAATGAGTCAACCCTCGTACTCCCCAGCACGTGGGCAGCCACTACCGTGTCTTCCCCGGCTCCGTGCCGTTCCCTTCATAAGCCTCGCCGTCGTCCACCGCCATGGTGCTCTCGGCGCGGCGTGGTCAACATGGTCAACGAACGACATCCATCGGAAGTGGACTGTATGTGGAGAGGCTGACAGCTGGGTCCATGGCCGCACACAAGGAAATGCCTCCTTATTACGCGCAAAATAATGATTCCTCCACCTGACATCTGGGACCCACCAGAAGGGCCTCTGTATTTCGTGAAAAATACGTTCCCCCCGCTGACAGCTCGGATCCACTAGCTATATCTTCGCACGCAAGGAAGTGCCTCCTTATTGCGCACAAAAAAAATGAATACTCCCCCTGCTAGCTGGGACCCAGCATAGTGGGAGGCTGACTTGTGGGCCTACTAAGTTGACGGGGACGGAGGGCTTTGTCAACTTAGTCAATATGAATGATTCTAGCTCCAGTGACCGTACGATGTCCATCCAACGGCCGTAGTGCTTCTTCAGCCTCTGGTCTTCTTGCTCCAGCCGCCCAGAGCAGCGCCGGTCGTGCCGCCTGCTCCTGCCTCCCGTGGTCGGCTGTGCTGCCGCGGAGGCCTCACTACCCCCTACTACTCCCACCGCTGGCCAGGCCCTACGGCGATGGCAGCCTCACACCTCAGCCGAACCAGTGAACCCTCGTACTCCTCTCCGCGTGGGCTTCCACTGCTGCGTCTTCCCCGGCTCCGCGTCGTCCCCTTCCTAGGCCTCGCCGTCGTCCACCGCCATGGTGCTCTTGGCATGGCGTGGTCAACGTGGTCAAGGAACGACTTCCATCGGAAGAGTACTGTACGTGGAGAGGCTGACAGCTGGGTCCACGGCCGCAGCAAGGAAGTGCCTCCTTATTACACGCAAAATAATGATTCCTCCACCTGACAGCAGGGACCAACCGGACGGGCCACCGTATTTCACGAAAAAAACGTTCCCCCCTGACTGCTGGGACCCACCAGCTACATCTTCGCACTCAAGGAAGTGCGTGACAGTCGGGACCCACCTAGTCGAAGTGTACGTAGCGTTGTCATTCTGGTCACGAAGGTGTACGTACATACAATCGGTCTGTCTGCAGGCTGCAGCGATGAACCGTGTCCGTGCAACGAAGGGCAAGTGTCGTAGTAGAGGCGTGCGCGTAGCATGTACACGTATGTACATCGGCCAGGGTGCAAGAAAGAAAATACGGCCACGTACGTACATACGGGCGGGGTCTCGAACGCCTACTCGCGCATACGTACGGCCAGGGCTCGTGTACATGGCTGGGTCGGAACGGAGAAACTGCGTTGTCGTCGTGTTCATGGGGAGCCAACCGGCTGGGTTGGAACGGAATGCATCGTTGTGTTCATCGGGAGCCAACCGGCTTGGACGGAACAACCGATGGAAACGAGGCCTGGCATACCGCAGAACGGAGGAAACGGCCTTGTGTTCGACCGGCCACGGTGGAAACGGGATCCTGTTCATCGGGAGGGGTCTGGCGTACCGCAAAACAGAGGTAACGGACCTCCTACGGTCGAAACGGGGTCCTGTTGACCGGGAGGGGTGTGGCGTACCGCAAAATGGAGGAAACGGACTTGTGTTGGAGCGCTACGGTCGAAACGGGGGTCCTGTTCATTGGGAGGGGTGTGGCGTACCACAAAACGGGACTCCACGGGATACAGTTCATCTCCACCGTCGACCTCCTCCAGCCTCCATGGGCTACTGTTCATCCACCGTCGACCTCCTCCAGCCTCCACCTGCGACTGTTCATCCACGGGCTCCTGTTCATCCAGCCTCCACCGCGCGCTCCTCCACCGGCTACTGTTCAACCAGCCCTCTCCACGGGGTCCTGTTCAACCACCCCTCCACGGGCTACTGTTCATCTAGCCCTCCACCAGCTATTGTTCAACCAGCCCTCCACGGGGTCGTCCTATTCATCCAGCCCTCCACGGGGTCCTGTTCATCCACCCCTCCATCGGCTCGATCGATCGGGGTCCTGTTCATCCAGCGGCAACGGCCTCTACTACCACGGGGTCCTGTTCATCCAACCCCCTAGCGGGAACTGTTCATCCAAACCCCCCAACAACGCTCACTGTTAATCAAGGGAAGGAGGCAGCAGTGTTCGATCGGCTTCAGTTAGCAGCAATAGCGAAGGGATCGATCGATCGCTCGGGTTCAGTAACGCGTAGCCTGAAGTGCAATCACTCGGGTTCAGTTAGAGCCCAATGCCTCGCTCGGGTTTAGTTAGAGTGCAATGCCCCGCACACACGCACGTACGTACAAGAGAAACGCGCATCGCTCGGCCCCCGACCAGCCACCGTAACCGAGAACTCCCCGATATTATCCTCGCCCTCGCTTCTACCACGGTTTTTTCCGTCATGGACGGCCCGAAGAATGTCATGCAGCTGCGTCTCTGGCCCGCCCAGGACGAAAAGCCCATTTTCTGTCATGATTTTTTGTCATAGAAGTAGGAGCCCACCACATCTATGATGATACCGGGTTTTGTCAATTATCGTCATAGAAGTGTCATAAGTATGACAGAAAAAAATTCGTTCGGCCCTAAATGTCACGGATCTGTCTTTTTTTGTAGTGCTAGGGGCGGAAGGCTCTACCAGGAGAGGCTTACCGGAGTCCATCTTTCTCCTTTTTCAGGCCATTGTTGCTGGGGATACGGAGGGCTGAGTAAGATGGAGAACAAAAGTCCCTGGTTCCACAGGAAGCTTTTGCGCAGCACACTTTGACAGATGATCGTATATGTTGTTTTCCGCACGGGGTACGTGCTCTGTTTGCAATCCATCAAAGCGCTCCTCCAATCTCCTCACTTCCTCAACGTATGCCTCCATCAATGGACTTTGGTAATCCTTGTTGACTTGTCTCACCACAAGCTGTGAGTCTCCTCGAATGATCAGCTTCTTGATTCCCAACTCTGCAGCAATCCTGAGCCCGGCAAGGAGCCCTTCAAACTCTGCTGTATTGTTGGTTGCCTCTTCCCGGGCAAAATGCATCTGGACGACGTACTTCAAGTGCTCCCCTGAGGGGGCGATGAGAAGCACGCTAGCCCCTGCACCTTGTAGGGAAAAGGCACCATCGAAATACATAATCCATTCTTGGGGGCCTCCTTGCCGGGGATAATTGTTTCTCGCACTTCCTCGTCGGGGGTTGGCGTCCATTCCGCAATAAACTCTGCCAATGCCCTGCTCTAGATTGTTGATGTGCTCTCAAACTTCAAACCAAAATTGGACAACTCCAATGCCCATTCCACTATTCTGCGAGTAGCCTTAGGTTTTCAGAGTATCCTTTGCAACGGGAAGCGAGTGACAACCGTGATCTCATGGGCTTGGAAGTAGTGGCGCGGTTTCCTTGAGGCCATGATGAGACCAAAGATCAACTTTTGCACACCAGATTACCTCGATCGCGCCCCCTGTAGTAAGGAACTAATGAAGTACACTAGGCGCTGCACCACTTTCTTCCTTGTCGTGACCTTGGGGTTGCTCTCGCTGTCGTGCTCACTTCTGCCCTGATCCTGATCTGACTCTACCGGTCCTTGCTCACTCTCTACTTTGTCCACTTCCCGCTGAGCCACCAAGGCTACGCTAACCACTTGGTTGGTTGCCGCTAAGTATAGCAGCAACGGCTCTTGTGGCTTGGGAGCAACCAAGGTGGGCACAGAGGACAAGTAGGCCTTCAACTCTTGCAAGGTCGCATCTGCTTCTGGGGTCCACTTCATGGGTTGTGCCTTCTTCAGGACTTTGAAGAACGACAGGGCGCGCTCGGCAGACTTGGAAATGAATCTGCTTAGCGCGGCAACGCATCCTATCAGACGCCTCACATCCTTTACTGTCCTTGGCGCTTGGATCTGCTCGATAGCTTTAATCTTGTCGAGGTTGGCTTCGATCCCTCGATGGGACACAAAGAACCCAAGTAGCTTGCCGGAGGGAACACCAAACACACACTTCACCGGGTTGAGCTTCCAGTTGATATTGCGCAGATTCGTAAACGTCTCCTCCAAATCCTGGATAAGAGATGCTCTGTCCTTGGTCTAGACCACGGTGTCATCCATATAAGCTTTCAATGTTCCTATGCAGCTGTGGCTGGAAACCAATCTGGACTGCCCTTGCAAAAGTAGACCCGACACTCTTTAATCCGGATGGCATGCGGATAAAATAGTACATACCACACGGGGGGATGAACGAGGTCTTCTCTTCGTCTTCCTTGGACATGAAGAACTGGTGATACCCAGAATATGCATCCAAAAAGGAAAGCAAATCGTAGCCCGATGTGGAATCCCCGATCAGATCGATGCACGGCAAGGGAAATGGGTCCTTCGGTCAAGCCTTGTTGAGATCTGTGAAATCTATACAAAGCCTCCATTCCCCGTTAGCCTTCCGGACCACCACTGGATTTGCTAACCATGTGGGATGTAGTATTCCTCTGACCAAACCAGCTCTTCAAGCTTCTTGATCTCCTCTGCAATAAACTGCTACCTCTCCAAGGCCTACTTCCGGACTTTCTGCTTGACGGGTCGGGAATGTGGGTAGACAGCAAGGTGGTGCTCGATTACCTCCCTGGGAACACCAGGGATATCAGAAACTCTGCCTACTTTAGATGCTCTCTGCCTCTTGAACAGCGATGGTGTAGATGCTCAGAAACACTGTCTGCTTTAGCCTCCCAACATACTTCTCGGGTATCTCTGGCTTGAACGTGCGGACGGACGGCCAACGGACTTGCCGCAGCTCACTTGTAAAGGCAGGGCACCCAACCTCGAAAGGTAGGTACCTGCCAATATCAGGCATAGGCTCGTCGACGTTAGGACCATCGCACCCATTGGTCCGGCAGTGGTCGTCGCGGCGTCGCTCAACGACAACGCGCGTGTCTCCCATTCTCCTGTCCTCCGGGGCTCGCTGCCGGTCTAGACGCGGTCGAGGGTCAGAAGAGGCCATCGAGACGTCATCAAGTTCTTGATTATGTTGCGCTCGCGCTGGCTGCCATGGCGGGGACTGCACCATGGGGGTGTCCCCTTCCGTATGACCAGCAGCATGAGCCGTCATCATCGCTTGGGGAGGCCGTGGCGGTTCAGCGTGCTGTGAGCCCCCAGCCTCGGCGAAACCGAGCAGACTCTGGGTGGTGGCACGCCACTCGTCCATCTGCTCGGCCGCTGGCGGGAACCTTAGCAGCAGCTGAGCCCGCGCCATGGCCCCCGTAGCCGTACTTGGCATGGGTGATGACAACGTAGATCGTACCGTCGCTCGGCTCCCGACGGTGCCAGCAGCGACGGTGCCGCGTCCCCGCTATTGCGGGGCGGCCACCTGGATGGCATGGTGGCGTGGCGAAGGCGCTTGAGGGCTAGCGGCTCCGTCGGGCACAGCAACTTGGTCGACTCGCCCCGGGGGAGGCGCAAGCGTTGTGGTCGCCCCAGTTACGTTGTGACGTTTGATAGCACAAGGCATTCCCCCGGTATCCGGGAGTTGCATAATCTCATAGTCGAAGGAATATGTATTTGACATGAAGAAAGCAATAGCAATAAAACTGAACAATCATAATGCTAAGCTAACGATGGGTCTTGTCCATCACATCATTATCCTAATGATTTGATCCCGTTATCAAATGACAACACATGTCCATGGTTAGGAAACCTTAACCATCTTTGATCAACGAGCTAGTCTAATAGAGGCTCACTAGGGACACGGTATTTTTTATGTATTCACACATATATTTAAGTTTCTGATCAATACAATTCTAGTATGAATAATAAACCTTTATCATGAATAAGGAAATATAAAATGAAAACTTTATTATTGCCTCTAGGGCATATTTCCTTCAGTCTCCCACTTGCACTAGAGTCAATAATCTAGTTCACATCGTCATGTGATTAACACCCATAGTTCACATCGCCATGTGACCAATACCCAAAGAGTTTACTAGAGTCAATAATCTAGTTCACATTGCTATGTGATTAACACCCAAGAGTACTAAGGTATGATCATGTTTTGCTTGTGAGAGAGGTTTAGTCAACGGGTCTGCCACATTCAGATCCGTATGTATTTTGTAAATTTCTATGTCTACAATGCTCTGCATGGAGCTACTCTAGCTAATTGCTCCCACTTTCAATATGTATCCAGATTGAGACTTAGAGTCATCCGGATCGGTGAAAAAGCTTGCATCAACGTAACTCTTTACGACGAACTCTTTATCACCTCCATAACTGAGAAATATTTCCTTAGTCCTCTAAGGATAATTTTGACCGATGTCTAGTGATCTACTCCTGGATCACTATTGTACCCCCTTGCCATACTCATGGCAAGGTACACAACAGGTTTGATACACAGCATGTCATACTTTATAGAACCTATGGCTGAGGCATAGGGAATGACTTTCATTCTCTCTCTATCTTCTGCCATGGTCGGGCTTTGAGTCTTACTCAACTTCACACCTTACAATACAGGCTAGAACTCCTTCTTTGACTGGTCCATTTTGAACTCCTTCAAAATCTTATCAAGGTATGTACTCATTGAAAATCTTATCAAGCATCTTGATCTATCTCTATAGATCTTGATGCCCAATATGTAAGCAGCTTCACGGAGGTCTTTCATTGAAAAATTCTTATTCAAGTATACTTTTATGCTATCCAGAAATTCTATATCATTTCCAATCAGCAATATGTCATACACATATAATATCAGAAATGCTACAAAGGTCCCACTCACTTTCTTGTAAATACAGGCTTAACCATAAGTCTGTATGAAACCATATGCTTTGATCACCTCATCAAACCGTATATTCAACCTCCAAGATGCTTGCACCAGTCCATAGATGGATCGCTGGAGCTTGCACACTTTGTTAGCACCTTTAGGATCGACAAAACCTTTTGGTTGCATCAGATACAACTCTTCTTTGAGATCTCCATTAAGGAATGCAGTTTTGACATCCATTTGCCAGATTTCATAATCATAAAATGTGGCAATTGCTAACATGATTCGGACGAACTTAAGCATCGCTGTGGGTGAGAAAGTCTCATCGTAGTCAACCCTTTGAACTTGTCGAAAACCTTTTGCACAACTCGAGCTTTGTAGACAGTAACATTTGTTGGGGAACGTAGTAATTTCAAAAAAATCCTACGCACACACAGGATCATGGTGATGCATAGCAACGAGAGGGGAGAGTGTGTCCACGTACCCTCGTAGACCGAAAGCGGAAGCGTTAGCACAACGCGGTTGATGTAGTCGTACGTCTTCACGATCCGACCGATCCAAGTACCAAACGTACGACACCTCCGAGTTCAGTACACGTTCAGCTCGATGACGTCCCGCGACCTCCGATCCAGCAGAGCTTCACGGGAGAGTTCCGTCAGCACGACAGCGTGGTGACGGTGATGATGATGCTACCGACGCAGGGCTTCGCCTAAGCACCGCTACGATATGATCGAGGTGGAATATGGTGGAGGGGGGCACCGCACATGGCTAAGAGATCAAGAGATCAATTGTTGTGTCTATGGGGTGCCCCCCTCCTCCGTATATAAAGGAGGGGAGGAGAGGGTCGGCCAGGAGGAGGAGGCGCGCCCAAGGGGGGAGTCCTACTCCCACCGGTGGTAGGACTCCTCCTTTTCCTATTTGGAGAGGGAGAGGGAAGGAAGAGGAAGGAGGGAGGAAGGACAGGGGGGCGGCCCCCCTCCCAATTCGGATTGGGCTTGGGGGGGCGCGCCCCCTCCCTTGCTCCATTCTCCTCCTTTCCACTAAAGCCCATTAAGGCCCATATACCTCCCAGGGGGTTCCGATAACCTCCCGGTGCTCCGGTATTATCCCGATCTCACCCGGAACCATTCCGGTGTCCAAATATAGTCGTCCAATATATTGATCTTTATGTCTCGACCATTTCAACACTCCTTGTCATGTCCGTGATCACATCCGGGACTCCGAACTACCTTCGGTACATCAAAACACATAAACTCATAATATAACCGTCATCGAACTTTAAGCGTGCGGACCCTACGGGTTCAAGAACTATGTAGACATAACTGAGACACATCTCCGGTTAATAACCAATAGCGGAACCTGGATGCTCATATTGGCTCCCACATATTTTACGAAGATCTTTATCGGTCAAACCGCATAACAACATATGTTGTTCCCTTTGTCATCGGTATGTTACTTGCCCGAGATTCGATCGTCGGTATCTCAATACCTAGTTCAATCTCGTTACCAGCAAGTCTCTTTACTCGTTCCGTAATACATCATCCCGTAACTAACTCATTAGTTACAATGCTTGCAAGGCTTATAGTGATGTGCATTACCGAGTGGGCCCAGAGATACCTCTCCGAAAATCGGAGTGACAAATCCTAATCTCGAAATACGCCAACCCAACAAGTACCTTCGGAGACACCTGTAGAGCACCTTTATAATCACCCAGTTACGTTGTGATGTTTGGTAGCACACAAAGTGTTCCTCCGGTAAACGGGAGTTGCATAATCTCATAGTCATAGGAACATGTATAAGTCATGAAGAAAGCAATAGCAACATACTAAATGATCAAGTGCTAAGCTAACGGAATGGGTCAAGTCAATCACATCATTCTCCTAATGATGTGATCCCGTTTATCAAATGACAACTCATGTCTATGGTTAGGAAACTTAACCATCTTTGATCAACGAGCTAGTCAAGTAGAGGCATACTAGTGACACTCTGTTTGTCTATGTATTCACACATGTATTGTGTTTCCGGTTAATACAATTCTAGCATGAATAATAAACATTTATCATGAAATAAGGAAATAAATAATAACTTTATTATTGCCTCTAGAGCATATTTCCTTCAGTCTCCCACTTGCACTAGAGTCAATAATCTAGATTACATCGCCATGTGATTTAACATCAATAGTTCACATCACCATGTGATTAACACCCATAGTTCACATCGTCATGTGACCAACACCCAAAGGGTTTACTAGAGTCAATAATCTAGTTCACATCGCTATGTGATTAACACCCAAAGAGTACTAAGGTGTGATCATGTTTTGCTTGTGAGAGAAGTTTTGTCAACGGGTCTGCCACATTTAGATCTGTATGTATTTTGCAAATTTCTATGTCAACAATGCTTTGCACGGAGCTACTCTAGCTAATTGCTCCCACTTTCAATATGTATCCAGATTGAGACTTAGAGTCATCTGGATCATTTTCAAAACTTGCATCGATGTAACCCTTTACGACGAACCTTTTGTCACCTCCATAATCGAGAAACATATCCTTATTCCACTAAGGATAAATTTGACCGCTGTCCAGTGATCTACTCCTAGATCACTATTGTACTCCCTTGCTAAACTCGGTGTAGGGTATACAATAGATCTGGTACACAGCATGGCATACTTTATAGAACCTATGGCTGAGGCATAGGGAATGACTTTCATTCTCTTTCTATCTTCTGTCGTGGTCGGGCTTTGAGTCTTACTCAATTTCACACCTTGTAACACAGGCAAGAACTCTTTCTTTGACTGTTCCATTTTGAACTACTTCAAAATCTTGTCAAGTTATGTACTCATTGAAAAAACTTATCAAGCGTCTTGATCTATCTCTATAGATCTTGATGCTCAATATGTAAGCAGCTTCACTGAGGTCTTTCTTTGAAAAACTCCTTTCAAACACTCCTTGATGCTTTCGAGAAAATTCTACATTATTTTCGATCAACAATATGTCATTCACATATATTTATCAGAAATGTTGTAGTGCTCCCACTCACTTTCTTGTAAATACAGGCTTCACCGCAAGTCTGTATAAAACTATATGCTTTGATCAACTCATCAAAGCGTATATTCCAACTCCGAGATGCTGGCACCAGTCCATAGATGGATCGCTGGAGCTTGCACATTTTGTTAGCACCTTTAGGATCAACAAAACCTTCTGGTTGCATCATATACAACTCTTCTTTAAGAAATCCATTAAGGAATGTAGTTTTGACATCCATTTGCCAGATTTCATAAAATGTGGCAATTTGCTAACATGATTCGGACAGACTTAAGCATCACTACGAGTGAGAAAATCTCATCATAGTCAACACCTTGAACTTTGTCAAAAACCTTTTTTCGACAAGTCTAGCTTTGTAGATAGTAACACTACTATCAGCGTCCGTCTTCCTCTTGAAGATCCATTTATTTTCTATGGCTTGCCGATCATCGGGCAAGTCAACCAAAGACCATACTTTGTTCTCATACATGGATCCCATCTCAGATTTCATGGCCTCAAGCCATTTCGCGGAATCTGGGCTCATCATCGCTTCCTCATAGTTCGTAGGTTCGTCATGGTCAAGTAACATGAACTGCAGAATAGGATTACCATACCACTCTGGTGTGGACCTTACTCTGGCTGACCTACGAGGTTTGGTAGTAACTTTATCTGAAGATTCATGATCATCATCATTAACTTCCTCACTAATTGGTGTAGGCATCACTGGAACTGATTTCTGTGATGAACTACTTTCCAATGCGGGAGAAGGTACAATTACCTTATCAAGTTCTACTTTTCCTCCCACTCACTTCTTTCGAGAGAAACTCCTTCTCTAGAAAGGATCCATTCTTAGCAACGAATATCTTGCCTTCGGATATGTGATAGAAGGTGTACCCAATAGTTACTTTTGGATATTCTATGAAGACGTACTTCTCCGATTTGGGTTTGAGCTTATCAGGATGAAACTTTTTCATATAAGCATCGCAACCCCAAACTTTAAGAAACGACAGCTTAGGTTTCTTGCCAAACCATAGTTCATACGGTGTCGTCTCAACGGATTTAGATGGTGCCCTATTTAACGTGAATGTAGTTGTCTCTAATGCATAACCCCAAAACGATAGTGGTAGATCGGTAAGAGACATCATAGATCGCACCATATTTTAATAAAGTATGGTTACAACGTTCGGACACACCATTACACTGTGGTGTTCCAGGTGGCGTGAGTAGTGAAACTATTTCACATTGTTTTAACTGAAGGCCAAACTCGTAACTCAAATATTTTACTTCTGCGATCATATCGTAGAAACTTTTATTTTTGTTATGATGATTCTCCACTTCACTCTAAAATTCTTTGAACTTTTCAAATGTTTCAGACTTGTGTTTCATCAAGTAGATATACCCATATCTGCTCAAATCAACTGTGAAGGTCAGAAAATAATGATACCCGCTACGAGCCTTAATATTCATCGGACCACATACATCAGTATGTATGATTTCCAACAAATATGTTGCTTGCTCCATTGTTCCAGAGAATGGCGTTTTAGTCATCTTGCCCAAGAGGCATGGTTCGCAAGCATCAAGTGATTCATAATCAAGTGATTCCAAAATCCCATCAGCATGGAGTTTCTTCATGCGCTTTACACCAATATGACCTAAACGGCAGTGCCACAAATAAGTTGCACTATCATTATTAACTTTGTATCTTTTGGCTTCAATATTATGAAATATGTGTACCACTACGATCGAGATCCAACAAACCATTTTATTGGGTGTATGACCATAGAAGGTTTTATTCATGTAAATAGAACAACAATTATTCTCTAATTTAAATGAATAACTGTATTGCAATAAACATGATCAAATCATATTCATGCGCAACGCAAACACCAAATAACACTTATTTAGTTTCAACACTAATCCCGAAAGTATAGGGAGTGTGCGATGATGATCATATCAATCTTGGAACTACTTCCAACACACATCGTCACCTTGCCTTTTACTAGTTTCTGTTTATTCTGCAACTCCCGTTTCGAGTTACTACTCTTAGTAACTGAACCACTATCAAATGCCGAGGGGTTGCTATAAACACTAGTAAAGTACACATCAATAACATGTACGTCCAATATACCTTTGTTCACTTTGCGATCCTTCTTATCCGCCAAATACTTGGGGCATTTCCGCTTCCAGTGACCAGTCCCTTTGCAGTGGAAGCACTTAGTCTCAGGCTTAGGACCAGACTTGGGCTTCTTCACTTGAGCAGCAACTTGCTTGCCGTTCTTCTTGAATTTCCCCTTCTTCCTTTTGCCCTTTTCTTGAAACTAGTGGTCTCGTCAACCATCAACACTTGATATTTTTCTTGATTTCTACCTTCGTCGATTTCAGCATCACGAAGAGCTTGGGAATTGTTTCCGTTATCCCTTGCATATTATAGTTCATCATGAAGTTCTACTAACTTGCTGATGGTGACTAGAGAATTCTGTCAGTCACTATCTTATCTGGAAGATTAACTCCCACTTGATTCAAGTGATTGTAGTACCCAGACAATCTGAGCACATGCTCATTGCTTGAGCTATTCTCCTCCATCTTTTAGCTATAGAACTTGTTGGAGACTTCATATCTCTCAACTCGGGTATTTGCTTGAAATATTAACTTCAACTCCTGGAACATCTCATATGGTCCATGACGTTCAAAATGTCTTTGAAGTCCCGATTCTAAGCCGTTAAGCATGGTGCACTAAACTATCAAGTAGTCATCATATTGAGCTAGTCAAACGTTCATAACGTCTGCATCTGCTCCTGCAATAGGTCTGTCACCTAGCGGTGCATCAAGGACATAATTCTTCTGTGCAGCAATGAGGATAAACCTCAGATCACGGACCCGGTCCGCATCATTGCTACTATCATCTTTCAACTTAGTTTTTCTCTAGGAACATATAAAAAACATAGAGAAGCAACAACATGAGCTATTGATCTACAACATAGATATGGTAATACTACCAGGACTAAGTTCATGATAAATTTAAGTTCAATTAATCATATTGCTAAAGAACTCCCACTCAGATAGACATCCCTCTAATCATCTAAGTGATCACGTGATCCAAATCAACTAAACCATAACCGATCATCACATGAAATGGAGTAGTTTTCAATGGTGAACATCATTATGTTGATCATATCTACTATATGATTCACACTCGACCTTTCGGTCTCAGTGTTCCGAGGCCATATCTGCATATGCTAGGCTCGTCAAGTTTAACCTGAATATTCTGCGTGTGCAAAACTGGCTTGCACCCGTTGTAGATGGACGTAGAGCTTATCACACCCGATCATCACATGGTGTCTGGGCACGACGAACTTTGGCAACGGTGCATACTCAAGGAGAACACTTTTATCTTGAAATTTAGTGAGAGATCATCTTATAATGCTACCGTCAATCAAAGCAAGATAAGATGCATAAAATATAAACATCACATGCAATCAAAATAAGTGATATGATATGGCCATCATCATCTTGTGCTTGTGATCTCCATCTCCGAAGCACCGTCATGATCACCATCGTCACCAGCGCGACACCTTGATCTCCATCGTAGCATCGTTGTCGTCTCAACAACTATTTCTTCTACGACTATCGCTACCGCTTAGTGATAAAGTAAAGCAATTACAGGGCGATTGCATTGCATACAATAAAGCAACAACCATATGGCTCCTGCCAGTTGCCGATAACTCGGTTACAAAACATGATCATCTCATACAATAAAATATAGCATCATGCCTTGACCATATCACATCACAACATGCCCTGCAAAAACAAGTTAGACATCATCTACTTTGTTGTTGCAAGTTTTACGTGGCTGCTACGGGCTGAGCAAGAACCGTTCTTACCTACGCATCAAAACCACAATGATAGTTCGTCAAGTTAGTGCTATTTTAACCTTCTCAAGGACCGGGCGTAGCCACACTCGGTTCAACTAAAGTTGGAGAAACTGACACCCGCCAGCCACATGTGTGCAAAGCACGTCGGTAGAACCAGTATCGCGTAAGCGTACGCGTAATGTCGGTCCGGGCCGCTTCATCCAACAATACCGCCGAACCAAAGTGTGACATGCTGGTAAGCAGTATGACTTGTATCGCCCACAACTCACTTGTGTTCTACTCGTGCATATAACATCAACGCATAAAACCTGGCTCTGGTACCACTGTTGGGGAACGTAGTAATTTCAAAAAAATTCCTACGCACACACAGGATCATGGTGATGCATAGCAATGAGAGGGGAGAGTGTGTCCACGTACCCTCGTAGACCGAAAGCGGAAGCGTTAGCACAATGCGGTTGATGTAGTCATACGTCTTCACGATCCGACCGATCCAAGTACTGAACGTACGGCACCTCCGAGTTCAGCACACGTTCAGCTTGATGACGTCCCGCGAACTCCGATCCAGCAGAGCTTCATGGGAGAGTTTCGTCAGCACGACGGCGTGGTGAGGGTGATGATGATGCTACCGACACAGGGCTTCGCCTAGGCACCGCTACGATATGATCGAGGTGGAATATGGTGGAGGGGGGCACCGCACACGGCTAAGAGATCAAGAGATCAATTGTTGTGTCTATGGGGTGCCCCCTCCTCCGTATATAAAGGAGGGGAGGCGAGGGCCGGCCAGGAGGAGGAGGCGCGCCCAAGGGGGGGAGTCCTACTCCCACCGGGAGTAGGACTTCTGCTTTTCCTATTTGGAGAGGGAGAGGGAAGGAAGAGGAAGGAGGGAGGAAGGAAAGGGGGGCCGGCCCCCCTCCCAATTCGGATTGGGCTTGGGGGTTGCGCCCCCTCCCTTGCTCCTTTCCCCTCCTTTCCACTAAAGCCCATTAAGGCCCATATACCTCCCGGGGGGTTCCGATAACCTCCCGGTGCTCCGGTATTATCCCGATCTCACCCGGAACCATTCCGGTGTCCAAATATAGTCGTCCAATATATCGATCTTTATGTCTTGACCATTTAGAGACTCCTCGTCATGTCCGTGATCACATCCGGGACTCCGAACTACCTTTGGTACATCAAAACACATAAACTCGTAATATAACCGTCATCGAACTTTAAGCGTGCGGACCCTACGGGTTCGAGAACTATGTAGACATAACCGAGACACATCTCCGGTTAATAACCAATAGCGGAACCTGGATGCTCATATTGGCTCCCACATATTCTACGAAGATCTTTATCGGTCAAACCGCATAACAACATACGTTGTTCCCTTTGTCATCGGTATATTACTTACTCGAGATTCGATCGTCTGTATCTCAATACCTAGTTCAATCTCGTTACCGGCAAGTCTCTTTAATCGTTCCGTAATACATCATCCCGTAACTAACTCATTAGTTACAATGCTTGCAAGGCTTATAGTGATGTGCATTACCGAGTGGGCCCAGAGATACCTCTCCGACAATCGGAGTGACAAATCCTAATCTTGAAATACGCCAACCCAACAAGTACCTTCGGAGACACCTGTAGAGCAACTTTATAATCACCCAGTTATGTTGTGACGTTTGGTAGCACACAAAGTGTTCCTCCAGTAAACGGGAGTTGCATAATCTCATAGTCATAGGAACATGTATAAGTCATGAAGAAAGCAATAGCAACATACTAAACGATCAAGTGCTAAGCTAACAGAATGGGTCAATTCAATCACATCATTCTCCTAATGATGTGATCCCGTTTATCAAATGACAACTCATGTCTATGGTTAGGAAACTTAACCATCTTTGATCAACGAGCTAGTCAAGTAGAGGCATACTAGTGACATCTGTTTGTCTATGTATTCACACATGTATTATGTTTCCGGTTAATACAATTCTAGCATGAATAATAAACATTTATCATGAAATAAGGAAATAAATAATAATTTTATTATTGCCTCTAGAGCATATTTCCTTCAACATTACCATCAGCGTCAGTCTTCTTCTTAAAGATCCATTTATTCTCTATGGCTTGCCGATCATCGGGCTAGTCCACCAAAGTCCATACTTTGTTCTCATACATGGATCCTATCTCAGATTTCATGGCCTCGAGCCATCTGTCGGAATCTAGGCTCACCATTGCTTCTTCATAGTTCGTAGGTTCATCATGGTCTAGTAGCATGACTTCCAGGACAGGATTACCGTACCACTCTGGTGCGGAACATGCTCTGTTCGACCTACGAGGTCCAGTAGTAAATTGATCTGAAGTTTCACGATCATCATCATTAGCTTCCTCTCTAGTTGTTGTAGGCATCAAGGGAACGGATTTCTCTGATGTTCTACTTTCCAAATTGAGAGAAGGTACAATTACCTCATCAAGTTCTACTTTCCTCCCACTCACTTCTTTCGAGAGAAACTCCTTCTCTAGAAATGTTCCATTCTTGGCAACAAAGATCTTGCCTTCGGATATGTGGTAGAAGGTGTACCCAATTGTGTCCTTAGGGTATCCTATGAAGACGCACTTCTCTGATTTGGGTTCGAGCTTATCAGGCTGAAGCCTTTTGACATAAGTGTCGCAACCCCAAACTTTAAGAAACGACAGCTTAGGTTTCTTGCCAAACCACAGTTCATAAGGTGTGGTCTCAACGGATTTAGATGGTGCCCTATTTGACGTGAATGCAGCTATCTCTAATGCATAACCCCAAAACAATAGTGGTAAATCGATAAGAGACATCATAGATCGCACCGTATCTAATAAAGTATGGCTACGATGTTCGAACACACCATTACGCTATGGTGTTCTAGGTGGCGTGAGTTGTGAAACTATTCCACATTGTTTTAAATGAAGGCCAAACTCGTAACTCAAATACTCGCCTCCACGATCAGATCATAGAAAATTATTTTCTTATTATGATGATTCTCCACTTCACTCTGAAATTCTTTGAACTTTTCAAATGTTTCAGACTTGCGTTTCATTAAGTAGATATACCCATATCTACTCAAATCATCTGTGAAGGTCAAAAAATAATGATACCCGCTGCATGCCTCAACACTCATTGGACCGCATACATCGGTATGTATTATTTCCAATAATTCATTAGCTCGCTCCATTGTTCCGGAGAACGGAGTTTTAGTCATCTTGCCCATGAGGCATGGTTCGCAAGTATCAAATGATTCATAATCAAGTGATTCCAAAAGCCCATTTGCATGGAGTTTCTTCATGCGCTCTACACCAATATGACCTAAACGGCAGTGCCACAAATATGTTGCACTATCATTATCAACTTTGCATCTTTTGGCATCAATTTTATGAATATGTGTATTACTACAATCGAGATTCAACAAAAATAGACCACTCTTCAAGGGTGTGTGACCATAAAAGATATTAGTCATATAAATAAAACCATTATTCTCTGATTTAAATGAATAACCGTCTCTCACTAAACAAGATCCAGATATAATGTTCATGCTCAACGCTGGCACCAAATAACAAGTATTCAGGTCTAAAACTAATCCTGAAGGTAGATGTAGAGGTAGCATGCTGACGGCGATCACATCGACCTTGGAACCATTCCCGACGTGCATCGTCACCTCGTCCTTAGCCAGTCGTCGTTTAATCCGTAGCTCCTATTTCGAGTTACAAATATGAGCAACCGAACCAGTATCAAATACCCAGGCGCTACTATGAGCATTAGTAAGGTACACATCAATAACATGTATATCAAATATACCTTTGTTCACTTTGCCATCCTTCTTATCCGCCAAATACTTGGGCAGTTCCGCTTCTAGTGACCAGTCCCTTTGTAGTAGAAGCACTCAGTTTCAGGCTTGGGTCCAGCTTTGGGATTCTTCCCGGGAGTGGCAACTTGCTTGCCATTCTTCCCCCTTCTTTCCCTTGCCCTTTTTCTTGAAACTAGTGTTCTTGTTAACCATCAACACTTGATGCTCCTTCTTGATTTCTACCTCCGCAGCTTTGAGCATTGCGAAGAGCTCAGGAATTGTCTTCTCCATTCCTTGCATATTATAGTTCATCATGAAGCCTTTGTAGCTTGGTGGCAGTGATTGAAGAACTCTGTCAATAACACTATCATCTGGAAGATTAACCCCAGCTGAGTCAAGTGATTATCATACCCAGACATTTTGAGTATGTGTTCACTGAAAGAACTGTTCTCCTCCATCTTTCAGCTATGGAACTTGTTGGAGACTTCATATCTCTCAACTCGGACATTTGCTTGAAATATTAACTTCAACTCCTCGAACATCGCATATGCTCCATGACGCTCAAAACGTCTTTGAAGTCCCGATTCTAAGCCGTAAAGCATGGCACACTGAACTATCGAGTAGTCATCAGATTGAGCTTGCCAGACGTTCAAAACATCAGCATCTTCTCCTGCAGCAGGCCTTTCACCTAGCGGTGCATCAAGGACATAATTTTTTTGTGCAGCAATCAGGATAATCCTCAAGTTACAGACCCAGTCTGTGTAGTTGCTACAATCATCTTTCAACTTAGCTTTCTCTAGGAACACATTAAAATTCAAGGGAATGGTAGCACGGGCCATTGATCTACAACATAGGTATGCAAATACTATCAGGACTAAGTCCATGATAAATTAAGTTCTATTAATCAAATTACTTAAGAACTCTCACTTAGATAGAAATCCCGCATCTAAATGATACATGATGCAAATCAACTAACCCATGTCTGATCATCACGTGAGATGGGGTAGTCATCAATGATGAACATCTTTATGTTGATCATATCTACTATATGATTCACGTTCGACCTTTCAGTCTCCAGTGTTCTGAGGCCATGTCTGTACATGCTAGGCTCGTCAAGTTCAACCCAAGTATTCTGCATGTGCAAAACTGTCTTGCACCCGTTGTATGTGAACGTAGAGTCTATCACACCCGATCATCACGTGGTGTCTCAACACGACGAACTGTAGCAACTATGCATACTCATGGAGAACACTTTTACCTTGAAATTTAGTGAAGGGATCATCTTATAATGCTACCGCCATACTAAGCAAAATAAGATGCATAAAAGATAAACATCACATGCAATCAAAATATGTGACATGATATGGCCATCATCATATTGTGCTTTTGATCTCCATCTCCAAAGCATCGTCATGATCTCCATGGTCACCGGCTCGACAACTTGATCTCCATCGTTGCGTCGTGGTTGTCTTGCCAACTATTGCTTCTACAACTATCGCTAACGCATAGTGATAAAGTAAAGCAATTACATGGCATTTGCATTTCATACAATAAAGAGACAACCA
The DNA here is from genome assembly GCF_018294505.1 of Triticum aestivum. Taxonomy (NCBI): domain Eukaryota; kingdom Viridiplantae; phylum Streptophyta; class Magnoliopsida; order Poales; family Poaceae; genus Triticum; species Triticum aestivum. The sequence continues at coordinate 178,067,896 of NC_057814.1, forward strand.
TAAGGCTCCTACCGGTTGCCGATAACTTACACAAAACATGATCATCTCATATAATAGCGTATATCACATCATGTCTTGACCATATCACGTCACAACATGCCCTGCAAAAACAAGTTAGACGTCCTCTACTTTGTTGTTGCAAGTTTTACGTGGCTGCTATGGTCTTCTAGCAAGAACCGTTCTTACCTACGCATCAAACCACAACGGTGTTTCGTCAAGTTTGCTGTTTTAACCTTCTTCAAGGACCGACTGTAGTCAAATTTGATTCAACTAAAGTAGGAGAAACAGACACCCGCCAGCCACCATTATGCAAAACTAGTTGCATGTCTGTCGGTGGAACCGGTCTCATGTGCGTGGACATGTAAGGTTGGTCTGGGCCGATTCATCCCACAATACCACCGAATCAAAATAAGATGTTGGTGGTAAGTAGTATGACTATCACCACCCACAACTCTTTGTGTTCTACTCGTGCATATGATCTATCCATGGATATGCATACAAACGACAGGGAGAGTTTGTCTATGTACCCTCGTAGACCGTAAGCGGAAGTGTTTCTCAATGCGGTTGATGTAGTCGAACTTCTTCATGCATCAACCGATCAAGTACCGAACGCACGACACCTCCGTGTTCTGCACACGTTCAGCTCGGTGACGTCCCTTGCCTTTTTGATCCAGCAAGACGTCGAGGTAGTATATGAGTTCCATCAGCACGACGGCGTGGTGACGGTGATGGTGAAGTGATCCTCGCAGGGCTTCGCCTAAGAACTAGAAAAATATGACCGGGGTATAAACGGTGGAGGGGGGCGCCACACATGGCTAAACAATTGTCTGGGGTGTGCTAGGGAACCCCCCCCCCCCATGCATATATATAGGTGGGAGGGAGAGGGGGGAGGCCAGGAGGTGCCCCAAGTAGGACCGAATCCTACTTGGGCTCCTCCCAAGCTGCGCGCACCGCTGCCATATATATCGGAGGGGGAAGGAAAGAGGGGTAAGGGGGAATCATATTCCCTTTCTTTCCTTTCCTCCTTCCCCTTTCCTTCTCCACCTTGGCCGGTCCATATGGGGGGCGCACCAGCCCCTTATGGCTGGTGTGTTTCCCCTCTTGGCCCATAAGGCCCGTATCTTTTGCATGGGGTGCCCGGAACCGCTTTCGGTGATCCGATATGTACCCGGTACCCTCCGGAAAACTTTCGGTGTTTGAATACCATCGTCCTATACATCAATCTTTACCTCTCGACCATTTCGAGACTCCTCGTCATGTCCGTGATCTCATCCGGGACTCCGAACAACATTCGGTCACCAAATCACATAACTCATATAATATTATATCATCAACGAGCGTTAAGCGTGCGGACCCTACGGGTTTGAGAACTATGTAGACATGACCGAGACACCTCTCCGTTCAATAACCAATAGCGGAACCTGGATGCCCATATTGGCTCCTACATATTCTACGAAGATCTTTATCAGTCGAACCGTTATGACAACATACGTAATTCCCTTTGTCCATCGGTATGTTACTTGCCCGAGATTCGATCGTCGGTATCATCATACCTAGTTCAATCTCATTACCGGCAAGTCTCTTTACTCGTTCCGTAATACATCACCTCGTGACTAACTCCTTAGTCGTTTGCTTGCAAGCTTATGATGTGTATTACCGAGAGGGGCCAGAGATACCTCTCCGATACTCGGAGTGACAAATCCTAATCTCGATCTATACCAACTCAACAAACACCTTCGGAGATACCTGTAGAGCATCTTCATAATCACCCAGTTAGGTTGTGATGTTTCATAGCACACAAGGCATTCCTCCGACATCCGGGAGTTGCATAATCTCATAGTTGAAGGAATATGTATTTGACATGAAGAAAGCAATAGCAATAAAATTGAACGATCATAATGCTAAGCTAACGGATGGGTCTTGTCCATCACATCATTCTCCTAATGATGTGATCCCATTATCAAATGACAACACATGTCCATGGTTAGGAAACCTTAACTATCTTTGATCAACGAGCTAGTCTAGTAGAGGCTCACTAGGGACACGGTATTTGTTTATGTATTCACACATGTATTTAAGTTTCCGATCAATAAAATTCTAGCATGAGTAATAAACCTTTATCATGAATAAGGAAATATAAAATAACAACTTTATTATTGCCTCTAGGGCATATTTCCTTCAAGAAGTAGAAATGGAGAAGAAATGCCAATAGGATAATGAAGAGAACCTTCCCCAAATATGAACCCGCAAAATCTCCAACACCGAAAATGCAAAGATGGTGCATACGAACTCTGTTTTTGATGATCTTGAGTTTGACAAGAAGACGAACACAAACTCTAAAATCTCACACAGAGAAAAAATAAATAAGAACCAATAAAGATGATGCCAATGATGCAATGTTTGAGCTCTCTACGAACGATACTATCAAGCTACACACTCGAGATCCCCCCTTGATAGTACGTCAATCAATCCTATAACCCGGTCTCCCAACTAACACCATGAGACCGATAAAATAGAAAACCTATAAAGGTCAAACCTTTTCCTTGGGCATAATATGCTTGAGCTAGATGATGACGATCTTGACCTCCTTAAGTTGGACCACCTTTCTTGATTGCACTGACTCGATGAATTCTAGTGAATTGCTCCCCCATACTCCACTATGGGTGAGCCTCTTTTAGGAACATCTTCACATGTCCATTATCACGAGATGGATGGCAAGCTTCAAGCATGGGACCACTTCGTACTGCTCCACTTGAACTTGCACAACGCAACCTTAATGATGATCAACACTTGATGTCATCCTCCATGGATCATATAGATCTTCTTTTTGACGCAAGCCCATGGAAACATATGTAACCCCACATAGAAACCTCACATAGATCATGGGTTAGTACACAAAGCGTAATGGACAATGCTTACCATACCATGGGATCACACGATCCCACTCGGTGCATCTTCTACGCTTTGTGTGTTGATCAATTCGAATCCGCTCTTTGTACTTAGCCTTGATCAACCTTGAATCTTATATTCTCTCTTCATAAAGATGATGTCTTGTAGGTAAACATGAATGTTCACACAATCTTCTTCTTAGGGACATGCTTGCAATAGGCTCAACTCTAACATGACCAATCTTTGGATAACTCCTTGAATAGCACATTGGTTAACACATAATCTCCTTCTTATAACCTTGAAACCAATATATGGTCTTCGAGCAATGCCTATGGACAAACCCTTCAGATATAACTCAAGGCAACCATTATTCCATAGGGATTGTCATCAATTACCAAAACCAAACATGGGGGCGCCATGCTCTTTCAGCAGTCGCTATGGTGCTCCTACCAGTCCATCATGGATAGAAACCTATCGAGGTGGACCAGAGTTGGGGGAGCGCTCGTTAGACCACATATACCGCCGCCCATTGAGCTAAACCTCCTTGAGTGCAAGGTCATTAAGCAGGCATCTAAACCGCCCCATCATGCTCTTGTCGAGGTTGTTGTTGCTTTTGTCCTCGTCGTGATAGATCAAATTGAAGTCGCCGCATAACATCCATGTGCCGAGGCAATCGACACGCGGGTCATGGATTTCTTGCAGGAACTCGATTTTCTCAGCGTCAGACTGCGGTCCGTAAACAATGGAGAGCTACGAATGTGCGTGCAGGCCTAAGGAGTGGAAACCTGGGTAGACAACGTGGTTTTGGTGAACGCGAGGTTTGTGATGGTCATGTCTCGGCTCTTCCATTCCAACAAGATGGAACCGTAGGTGTCGATCACCGGCAGGTACACATACTTGTCAAACTCAGAGCTAAGCGCCTCAAGGACAACTGACGAGAAGATCAAGGTCATCTTAGTCTCTTATAAGCATACAATGGAGGTGCCACTAGTGATGATCAGCGAGCGGATGGCGGTACGCCGCGCGCGCGTTGAGACCGTGCATGTTCCAACACAATCTTAAGGTCGTAATGCATGGAAACGGGGTTGACGTTGATGTCAGGGAGCAGCGCTAGACTGTGGCCGCGGCCACCCAGGGTGTCGTGGACGGCGATGGCATGGCTGGGTCGACGGCAGCTCATGGTCAACCAGGGTCGCGATGGCTGAGAGCACGGCCAGCGGGATTGGAGCTGCAAAAACATTGTGATGCGCCTTCAGATCCGCGGCAGTGATCTTTTGGTCGGAAGTAATCAACATGAACGTGATGTTATTGTTGTTTATAGTTGTTTTTTGTTTGCCAAAAAAGTGACCATGCTATTTGTGCCTAACTTACCACTAACACTTATAAAAAGTGTCAGTTGATGACTTCAAAAAGTAACTATTATCCAAACTTACTTTGACATGACACCACAATAGCCTCGGCGTGAGCACAAAGGTTATTGCCCTGCCATACTACCAATTTGGAAAGCTAGGATGAGTACCACATCGAGCCTAGTGACACATGTAAATGGTGGATAGATGTCTTAAGTTGCCACTATATTATTAGATCAGTTGAATCGGTACCAAAACCTGACAACACATAGAAAAAAGTCGTAAAAAGGATGTGTAAGCATAATTCCTTCCTAAAAATAAACAAATTACCATACTAGGAAGCATGTAACTACCATATGGTTTAGTTGTATAATGCAATGTAATACAAAAACTATCGGTCAATAACTTCCTGAGTTGACGCCCCCCCCCCCCCTCCCCCATCGTCACCACCTCCATACAATAAAAAGAGTCCGGGTACTAGTGACATAAATGGAACATAATTGCCACCCGACATCGCATGAATTACCAACTACAAAATAGGTAACAATGAGTGCAACGTGCTTTCCAACTCAGCTCACGTTCGGGGGTAAAGTCGTCGTGTGTAACATAAACACGTTACCAGGACAAAAACACGCAAATAATTAGCAAAAAGGACAAATGCAGATCACACTGAAAAGGAATGATGCATATAGTTGCCACTACAAACATTGTATGAGTTGCCGACTTCAAAAAAAATTACCATGCACACCACAAAGTTAAACATCTAGTCAAAATAATGTTATCATGATGGAGAGGTCACCATTTGGTATACATAAAAACTACCACAATGCAAATACAAAAGGTTAACATTGATATTTATATATGTGCGTACACTTGTTTCATACCCACGCTTGCTATGTGACAAAATATTATGTGTGAATAAAACAAAAACAGTTACCGCATGTTTGTTTGCAAATGCCACTATTGATGCCTCATAAATTACTAGATTGGTTTTGTAAAAAAACTATTATCACACCGAGCGCAAACAATTGCTTGATCATTGGCGTGACCCAGAAAATCTCAGCAGGGTAGACCTCATGGATGTACAACGTTGACTCTCATGCGTCTGTTGGGCAGGGTTGAGAGAGAGAGAGAGAGAGAGAGAGGGGTTGCGGTGGTGAGGAGATGTCATGGAAAATGCAAGAAGATACGCAAGATAAGAATCAGTGGTCGAATGGGAAGCGACACTGTGGAAGGTGGATTATTCTAGAGTTAGGATAAGCTCGCTCTCCTCCTCGACCTGGTCAAAAGGTCCTCGGCATGGTGCTAACGTGAGTACATGATGCAGCGAGCGTTCCCATGATCGAATGTCCGATCTCATGTCATGTTGGCCAGCTAGGGATCACAATATAATTTCCATTTGCAAAAAATAAAATTGAAAGGGATAATGTGAGTCCAGAAACTAAATCTTAGTACTCCCTCCGTCCGGAAATACTTGTCGGAGGAATGGATGTATCTAGACATATTTTAGTTCTAGATACATCTATTTTTATCCATTTCCGCGACAAGTAATTCCGGACGGAGGGAGTACTTTACATCATTCTATCTTACAATGGAAAGCATGGTGCAAGTTGATTTATTTGATGATTCCCATTTTCAGGATAAAACAACTTTCTAAACAGTATGCCAGTATCATAGGGCGATGTGCTAATCTTTTATTAAGCGAAACCGCAAAAATCATAAATCAAACATCGTATGTTTAATCAGTGAATCATATATAATGTAAATGGTTTTGGAAACCCTAATTGACTTGTTTTTACTTGCATATAGAATTGTGTATTCACTTCTAATTTTGGGGAGTAAAATTCCTTCCGTATACAGCCTATTATGCAGCCTCTTAACATGCCTCAAACTAGTTTCCATCACTAATAATGTCGTGAGTGTACTTTTAGAGATATTGCACGATATAGGTCCATGTGTGATCACCATTTTACGACATTAACATTTCAACACTAAACTGAGATCATCACAAGAAAATACATAAAGTGAGAGTAGCATTAATGAGGGAATATGCCATGGAAACCAAGTTACAAAGAGACCTATGTGGAAACCACATTTGAATGTTTTCAAAAATTACAGTATGTTTATACTGTGATTTACTGTAATGTTTTTTAGCATGTGAATTCTTGAGTACAAACACAAGTTCATTTATGAGGTATAAAAAAACAAATTTAACAATGAATGTGCTCATCATTGAGTTTTTTATACAATTCACAGATTTTTTTTTTACTTGGAATCCATCAAGTCTATATAAAACCATCTCTTCGGCATACTACATTTGTTTAGAACTTAAAAACATAGTTTCCACATGGTTTCCACTTGATATTCTCTCAACAAAAATATCCCATATAATTATCCTGATATTTATTATTTTTGCAAGAAAATCTGGATAATAATTGTTAATTCCTTTTTATTCAGAAAAATACATGATTTTAACATAGTTTTTTTTGGTAATTTTAGAAAACTTACCAATGCATAACTAAATTATATAAAGTCCTATCCATGGCAAGTGCATTTGGACTAAATAAGATGCCTAAAACAAAATCTGGACCACTAGTGCTCACGCACCCACAAGTGGTGGAGCTTGAGCAACATTTTACCGGTGGAAGAGGGGTGCGATGGGATGGACCGCTAGAGGGCGGACCAAACACGTGCTAGGTTCACATGATCTGGATGAACTACTTCCTCCGTTCGGAATTACTTGTCTCAAAAATGGACGTATCTAGAACTAAAATACATCTAGATACATCCATTTCTGCGACAATTAATTCCGAACGGAGGGAGTATTTCTTAAGGGCTACTTCTAACTTTAGTGGTTTTCACTGGATATTCTCTCAACATAAACATACTTCCAAGTTCACTGCATTTTTCCTGGACTTGGAAGTAAAGCCTGGCCAGGCTTGCACGTGCGTGCCAAGTTCGGGAGCGACTATGTCCCACTCGCTGCGAAACACTAGCTGGCCTCGCCTCAGGGAGCCGGTTAGTGGGCCGGCCCAGTAACTTTCGTCAGGCGGGTGTCATGCATGTTTTTCTTGGTTTTTATTGCAAAATATGATTAAATGTTCCTGATTAAGTTTTAAAAATTGATTTTTTAAAATAAATATATATTTCAAAACTTAAATTTGACTAATAAACTAAAACTCATGATTTTAAAAATGTTAACACAATGTGCACATTTTTTTACCGCATTTAAAAAATGTCTGTAACAAAACAATTGTTCATGTGTTTCAATAAAATGTTCATAATATTATAGAAATGTTAAACGTGTATATAAAAAAATTTAAACATGTATAAAAAATTCGTGATGTAAATAAAATGTGTAAAATGTCTATGAAAAATGTTAAGAGTTAAATATATATATATTAAAAAAGTGTTAACACGTATTTAGAAATGATAAAGTGTATTAAAAAATCTTAAAGATTTATATGGAAAAGGTAAAACATAATGAAAAAATACACCTCAAAAGATATTGTTGTAAAAAATGATAATTATGTATTGAAAAAAATGTTTTACGTGTATACAAAAAATGTAGAACATCCATAAAAAAGTAGACATTAAACAAATATTTTAAAATTAATAATCGTGTATCTAAAAAATATTAAATACATGTAAGAAATGTCCCTCATATATATGGAAAATGTACGTAGTGCGTGAAAAGAAGTAGACATGTGCAGAAAAGGGGAAAAAACAAAATATTTAAGAAAACCAGGAAGAATAAAAATAAAACCGGCAAAACAATAAAGGAAACCAAAGAAAAAGAAAAACTGAAAATAATCTAATACTACAGTATTGGGCTAGTAAGATGGCGCACGCCAATAGGCAATTCTTAATAGGAATAGGTACAGGCTACATAGACTTTACGTCTAAGCTCCGCCATTGGCACCTATTATAAATTCGACCAGTAAAAAGAAAAATGGCAAATAAACAATAGGAAATATAGTGGGCCAACTAAACTAGGCCTAAAGCACATCCCTAGAATCACTCTAAAAATCGTTAGAAGGCCCTTTTATAATTTCGTAGTCTTTATTTTAGAAACACCTATAACTTTATTCATACTCAAAACAATTACAGGTACACTGCGAACCAACCGGTGGTTGGATGGTTAGAGGGACTGTGATATCCCCAGCCCATCAAGGTTCAAGTCCTGGTGCTCGCATTTATTTCAGGATTTCCGGCGATGCGCATTCAGTGGGAGGAGACGTTCCCGTCGATGACGAGGTGGCTATGGTGACTTCGTAAATTTCAAGATGATATGCCGGCTCAGTCTTTTGAAGGTGTTCATAAGGGTAGGGTGTGCATGTGTGCCTTCATAAAGGTGACTGTATGCACGTGTATATGAGCGCTTGTGTCTGTACTGTGTTCAAAAAAATAATTACAGATACACTAATTTGGACCTAAAATTCAAGAAAATACAAAATAACTCCTATGACTAGAATTACGGTGAGATCTCTTGAAAACACCTTCTTCACGGCGTCAATCTCTGCTCGAAGAAAAACTCCAAAGACTTGGATAAAGAGACTGCAATTTGACTAGAGTAACGATGTTATCACTCTTGCACCAGCACAAACATTACCGATAATTTTGTAGTCGTTCGGCCGTAATAAACTAGTGCTCCTATTCAGCGTGTTCAACAATGTATAGTACGCTGGTGCTCGCATGCCGCGTAGTGGGCCATGACCCAACAACGAAATATACTCAAGCTGACAATTGACTAGCTCAGTTGACCATTGCCAAGGTGAACATTGACTTTTGAGAAAATTCCCCGAATTTCCAAAATTAGGAAATATGAAAAATTCATTAATTCCAAAAAGTTTGTGAATTTGAATTTATTTTTTGAAAAAAGTTCATGAATTTAAAGTTCACGGAAATTGAAAAAATTCACTAAATTTAAGGAAAAGTTCAAAAAGTGAGAAAAATGATGAATTTGAAAGACTTTCGATTTTGAAAAAGTTCACACATTTTAGAAAAATTAAAGTATAAAAGTAAAAGTAAATAATGAAAAAAACGAAAAAGAAAGTCAACAAAGAACAGGACGAAAAAACCTGGGAAAAATTTGAAAAAAACAACGAGAAGCTTCCAGAATCTTTCCAAAACTGGGCTGGGGATTTCCATAAGCTTCGTAAAACTTGGACAAGCTTTAGCCACAATGTGCCTTAATGAGCTGGCCCATAATGATCAAAGGGGTGTGCGCTACGTACCATTTCGCTTTTAACCGACCCGCGAAGCGCTAAATAAGATCTGCGGTACCGGACGGTCCTCATCGAACCCACGTTGGACAAAATTTCTGGTCAACGGAAACATGTTATCCGTTCCACTCCTACTCCGGTCCTCCCTCTTTTTTTTGCATCCGAGAGAGAGCGTCGGCGGCATGAGATCCTGCAAGAGGAGAGTGGAAACCAATTCCATAGAAAAAATATTGGACGAAGAGGATGATGTGCCAAAAATGAAAAACATGGCCCGTTGCCCGTAGGGGCAAAATTTCGTGTTTTGATCCTTTTATGGTCTAAATTGGGATCTGACCCCTGTTTGAATTTTTTTCGAGATTTGACCATTTTTCCTACCACCACGAGGCACGGCGGTAGGATTACCTAGCCTACCGCCAGAACCTGTGGCGGTAGGAAACTTATCCACGTCAGCAGCATTAACAACCTCCATCCCACCCTACCGCCGCTGGTCCTGGCGGTAGCCTGTCCGATCCTACCATCAGGGACCCTGGCGGTAGGGTGTGGGCAGTTATAAGCCACAGGCCGCCCCATCCCTCCCCCTTCTCCCCCACCCAGCCGCCCCAAGAACACAGGAGTTCTTCCTCTCGCTCCCTCTCTCATCTCCTCCACTCCCCCCACTGAGCTTCGTCGTTTCTTCACCGTTTTTGCGGATCGAGATGGCCCCGAAGAAAGAAAAGTAAGCTCCTTCGATCCCTCCAATTAGTTTTAATCAAATAGCTTTCGATTCGTCGCATTATTTGATTCAAATCACTCCCCTTTTTGAACTAGATTTAAATATTTTGAACCCTAGGATTAATTTAGGTTGATTCTAGATGTTATATTATGTTAGATATGAACTCTAGTCACTGGTTGGTATGGTTATGTGAAGATGAACCCTAGTTCATATTATTTTTGGAGGATTTTTTTATATGGTGCATGTTGGAGGAATTTGTTGTGATATGATGATGCATGTTGATATGCTATGATGCAAGTAGTGGATGTAGTTGGAGAACAAATGTTGAACCCTCAAGATGAACCTAGTTCATAATTTTTTGTGTTAAAAAAATTTATCATATGATGAATATTGGAGATTTTTTTTATATAGGATGCATGTGGATGTTATATGATGCAAGTAGTGGTATTTGTTGGAGTAAAAATGGTTAACCCCTCAAGATGAACCCTAGTTCATGGTTTTTGTTTTTGAAAACAATATGATATGATGCATGTTGGATGTTGTTGGAGAAATATGATATGATATTGTGACGCCCGAATAATTATACAACAGTAATTCCCTGCTAATGATGCCACGTCACCTCTGTCACTGTACTTAGTCTCGGGTTAGATCAAAACCGATTCAAATTCAAAATTGAATTAAAGTCAAACAATTACAGTTTTCAAAAGCCAAAACTAAAATGTTCTTAATGTGATAAATAAATCTTGGATAATATTGGTGGAGAAACAACATCTTTATAAAATAACTAAATACCCTAAAGTGATTAAAACAGCAGCAAAAACAAATAATTATACCCCTATTATATTTTATAAAATAATAAACTATTTTAGCTAGGTGCTAAAGTTATTGTGGCAGTGGTATAATTAATGTTACTATTTTGGGGGCTAATTGAATATTTCGCAAAACTAAAACAATTTGGAAAATAAAATTAAAATAGAAAAGGGAAAATAAATAAAAGAAAAAGAATAAAGCCAGAGAACAAAACGAAAGAGAAAAGAGAAAAAGAAACCCCCCACTGGGCTCCGGCCCAGCTGCCGGCCGGCCCAACCGGCCCGTCCACGCCCCCTTATCCCCACACCACCCCGCAAACCCTAACCCCACGATCCCCACTCACTCCTCCACTCTCCCCCCGACTGGATCGGGATCGGGCGACCCCGATCCCGTCGCCCCGAGCCCGACGCCGGCGTCCATCCCCGACGCCGCCCTGCCGTCGCCGGGCTGCCTCGCCCCACCACTCCGTCGCCGGAGCACCACCACCGCTCGGATCGAATCGCCGCCGCCTGGAGCCCCACACCACGCCGGACTTCCCCGACCGCACCCCGCCACCTCGTTTCCGTCGCCGGACCTCGCCGTCATCGCGCCACCACGCCCTGGAGCCGCCCCGACGCTGTTGGTCGTCGCCTCCCCGACCCCGTCGCCGCCGCCCGGATCGCCATCGCCGGACTGCCTCCCTGTCGTTCTCTCCGTCGCCTACTCGTCCCCATCGTCGCTCGCGTCGTCCCCGTCGACCTCCTCCCCGAGCACCGCTGCCCGAACCCCTACAGCCCCCGGTGAGGACCCCGGTCCTCCTCTCTCCCTCGCCCCGCTCACCTGCCGCGTCGCCGCGCCCGCGTGCTCAGTGCCGCGCCGGCCGCGTCATTGTTTCCCGACCCCACCTCGGCTACTCGCCATCGTCGTCATGCACGCCGACCCCGGTCCTCCCCTACTGCTGCACCCCGTGGCCGCCGCTGCGCCATCCAGCGGCTCCCCTGCCGCCCTGCCCTGCAGCCGCCTCCACCGCCCCCTCGCGTGACCCCGCCGTCCTCTGCTGCAGTCTGGCACTCGGCCGGCCTCGCCGGTGCCATTCCCGGCCAGCCTCGCCGCGGCCCCGGTCGTCGCCCGACGCCGGCGCCCGTCGGCGGCCACTCGGCCCTCGCCCCATCGGGCGCCTGCAACCGCGCCCGAGACCCGCGACCGTTCGCCCGCTAGGGCTCCCCCTGAGCCACGGATGTTGGGGCCCCTTGCCCTCCAGAACGTTAAAAAAGGAATAAAAATATTAATACTAATTAATTAATTCGTTAATTAACTTAATTAATCTGTTTAGTTAATTAATTTTGTTTAACTAAGCTAAGTGAAATCAGATAACCTAATCATTTAGTTAAAGCTAATTAACCCTGTTTAATTACTCTAAGACTATGACGAACGGGACCCACACGTCTGTTGATCGAGTCAACAGACAGTTGACTGATGACATCATGCTGAGATCTTAATTACATTTTATAATTAATTTAATTCTGTTAATTATAAAATTGAATTAAAACTTTGATAAATAATATAAATTAAACCATTTATCAGATAAAAAAACTTTGTACATGAAAGTTGCCCAGAACAATGAGACAAAACCGGATATGCAGCCCGTTTGTCCGCCCCACATCCCTAGCATAGCAAACATGCAACTTTCCCCCTCCGGTTCATCTATCCGAAAACGCGAAACACCGGGAATACTTTCCCGGATGTTTCCCCACTTCGCCGGTATCACCTACTACCGCGATTGGGCACGCCTAGCATCACGCTTTGTCATGTCATGCATCGTCATGCATTTGTTTGCATTGTATTTATTGTTTCTTCCCCCATTTCTCTCGCTAGACACCGAGACCGACACCGCTGCTACCCAGTACGACTACGGTGTTGACGACCCCTCCTTCACGGCTGAGCCTCCAGGCAAGCCCCCCCCTGATCACCAGATATCGCCTATTCTTCTCTATACTGCTTGCATTAGAGTAGTGTAACATGTTACTGCTTTCGGTTAATCCTATTCTGCTGCATAGCCTGTCATTGTTACTACAGTTGTTACCCTTACCTGCTATCCTACTGCTTAGTATAGGATGCTAGTGTTCCATCAGTGGCCCTACACTCTTGTCCGTCTGCCATGCTATACTACTGGGCCGTGATCACTTCGGGTGGTGATCACGAGTATATACTATATACTTATATACATGACACATGTGGTGACTAAAGTCGGGTCAGCTCGTTGAGTACCCGCAAGTGATTCTGGTGAGGGGGCTGAAAGGACAGGTGGCTCCATCCCGGTAGAGGTGGGCCTGGGTTCCTGACGGCCCCCGACTGTTACTTTGTGGCGGAGCGATAGGGCAGGTTGAGACCACCTAGGAGAGAGGGCCTGGCCCTGGTCGGCGTTCGCGGTTACTTTAAAATAACACGCTTAACGAGATCTTGGTATTTGATCTGAGTCTGGCCATTTGGTCTATACGCACTAACCAACTACGCGGGAACAGTTATGGGCACTCGACGTCGTGGTATCAGCCGAAGCCTTCGTGACGTCAGCGACTGAGCGGTGCGCGCCGGATTGGACTGGAACGCCTGCTAGGCTAGGTCTGCTTCCGGCCGTGTTCGCAACGTGCAGGTGTGCAATGGGCGATGGGCCCAGACCCCTGCGCCATAGGATTTAGACCGGCGTGCTGACCTCTCTGTTGTGCCTAGGTGGGGCTGCGACGTGTTGATCTTCCGAGGCCGGGCATGACCCAGGAAAGTGTGTCCGGCCAAATGGGATCGAGCGTATTGGGTTATGTGGTGCACCCCTGCAGGGAAGTTTATCTATTCGAATAGCCGTGTCCCTCGGTAAAAGGACGACCCGGAGTTGTACCTTGACCTTATGACAACTAGAACCAGATACTTAATAAAACACACCCTTCCAAGTGCCAGATACAACCCGGTGATCGCTCTCTAACAGGGCGACGAGGAGGGGATCGCCGGGTAGGATTATGCGATGCTACTTGGTGAACTTACCATCTACTCTCTTCTACATGCTGCAAGATGGAGGTGGCCAGAAGCGTAGTCTTCGACAGGATTAGCTATCCCCCTCTTATTCTGGCATTCTGCAGTTCAGTCCACCGATATGGCCCTTTACACATATACCCATGCATATGTAGTGTAGCTCCTTGCTTGCGAGTACTTTGGATGAGTACTCACGGTTGCTTTTTTCCCCTCTTTTCCCCTTTCTATACCTGGTTATCGCAACCAGATGCTGGAGTCCAGGAGCTAGAGATCTCGAGGATGATTCTACATGGAGTTCGGCTTCGAGGAGTAGTTAGGAGGTCCCAGGCAGGAGGCCTTGCCTTTTCGATCGTTGCTACTTTTGTGCTAGCCTTCTTCAGGCAAACTTGTTTAACTTATGTCTGTACTCAGATATTGTTGCTTCCGCTGACTCATCTATGATCGAGCACTTGTATTCGAGCCCTTGAGGCCCTGGCTTGTATTATGATGCTTGTATGACTTATTTATGTTTTAGAGTTGTGTTGTGATATCTTCCCGTGAGTCCCTGATCTTGATCGTACACGTTTGCGTGCATGATTAGTGTATGATTGAATCGGGGGCGTCACAAGTTGGTATCAGAGCCGACTGCCTGTAGGAATCCCCCTTTCCAACTCCTTGGCCGAAGTCAAGTCTAGTCATTGAAAAACTTTTACTAACATGGTTGTGCGGCTTACGGCCCCACGTCGCCATTGGGTGGTAGTAGGATCTTTTATTCCTCGACCTTTACTCTGGGACTCTGAACTCTCTTCTATTCGGGTTAAATGATTTTGCTAAAATCTAACTTTAGGTTCTCGAAAATACTTCCTCCCGGAGAGCCCCTTCAGGCCAGATGATCGCCTGCTGCACCAGAAGATTATGAAGACACTCTCTGATGCTTTCCCGAGACCCTTGTGCCCTTCGCCGTTGCGATCCCTACCACCGATAAAGCTTTATGGATGACTACATACTTTTGTCGTTCATACCTTCCTCCCCAGTTGCCCTTGTTATTACAAGGTGCCCTCAAATACTCCCCGATGTTCCAAGCATCCTTTATGCTTACTACCCCGCAGTTCCTTGCCGCATGAATACCCCTACGAATAATTCTTCACCCTTATCGAGGAACTGTTCATTACTAGTTGATCATATGATCCACAAGGTACATTGATATACTATTCGGTCTTCCGGTAATTCTCTGCCAGCTGTTGCTGTGCAAATACTTGTCTGCTTGCATTATGGTTGCGTTCCATATGTCTAGCAATATTCATTAGTATCCCTTGTCATCGGCGTTTTCAGCCTTTGATTTGATATGTGGTGAATGCTCGCAATCCTCAGTCGAAATCCTAGAATTCATCCTTCCGGATCAGACGTCATTTTAAACATGAACTGGTTCTCGGCCAACCGAATTGCCATCGGTTGTACCTTTAAGTCTACTCAACTTATCCATCCTTAATCAGAGCGTCTGCTTCTGATTCTTCGTTTTGGAAACCATAAATTGTTTATATTTAAGCATCAGACTAATCAGGTGATTCTTGAATCTGATGCCTCTGCATTCTTTCTTCCTCTGAGTGAGTACCGATACTCACATTAGCTCCGTTGCAGATCGCCCGATCCATTGTTGGATTGTTATCCGACAATGTCATTCATATTCAATCACCTTGTGAGTTATTCCCCTGATACATAGTGCCTTTGGTAAAATTGTATCCTCTGCTTGGCCAACCATGCTTTGCTTTCGAGCTTGTGTATTTACTTTTGAAACTTGTGGTATATGTTTCTAAGATGCCCCGATGGGTTGAACCTACGCCTTCCCTAATCCGTGTGAACCCGAAAGATTTCACGGGTCATACTTATCTGGTATTGCATCAGGTAAAAACTTTCAACAACTACTGTCATTTTCGAATACGAGAGGTGAATGAAAGGTTATGCATTGAACAAGTGGGAGTCGACCTTGAACCCTGTGTTCATGCCCATGGACACGATGTATACCTTATCATGGAAGCTTCTCCTAAAATAATTATCCCCTTGTTATAAGTTCATCTTGTATCTGTGGACGTGATTCCGACCATGTTTCTCCTTGATTCCATTTCTCGTGCTAGTTTGAGCACTTGTCTTCTGCAGAGCAATACCCTAGTCCAACCTCTACTTTGATCTGTCGTCGAGTATTACCCCCCTGGTATCTCGAGATTATCATGGAACTGCATAACTTCTTATGAGTTCTTCATCAAGTGCTACATTCTCACTGGTTCCAATATTTCACGGGCTCTGAGTTATTAAACACTCAAAGACACCGATAACTGAATCGAGTTCGCACCACGATTAAACAACTCTTGGTAACCTTCATTACTTACGAATTTTAACTCGATCACGTAAGTCCTAGCCTGCTCGGCTATATCATTATTGTGCTAAATTTTAACTGTGCTACCTGGTCCTTCTTTCCGGAGCACAATTTTCGACGATGAACTAACCTTACGTCAATCTTCCTCGTCATATCATTTCTCCTTGAACAGCAAACTTGATTTCGAGTTTGTGTCGTACCCATGGTTCCAATAACCTTTTGCATCATCATTCCTTTGACTTGGTGTCATCGCCGATCGATTACATTTTCATGAAATCTCTCGACAAATGTGTCGTGATCATCATCATCATTCTGAGCTCTTCCAGGATATCAATTGAATTCATGATGAGAAAGACCATCCTTTCCCTTGATGATTAGTGTTATCATCGACCACTCTACTGCCTTCCCTCCAACACAAACTTGTTCGTGTTTTGTGTTATACCTTGAGTTCCTTGCTATCCAGCATTTGTTCTTCTTTACCTTGGAGTATTACCATCTTTTATGTCAAGGATGTTGTGAGGACTGCTCCACCTCTTAAGGAATTCTTGGTATTGTGATACTTCTCACCCTCACCATTCTTTCTTGGTCCTCGTGTTGATTCTAACCGGGATACCAACACGTGAACCATGTTGCTTGGATTCTGTACTTCTAGCAACCCTATTGCTTTGAAGTTAATGGTCGACATTTCATTCTTAGACCATTGGTTATCGAATCACCATTCTAACATTGATCCTGCTACCTAAGCCCATATTTCGGGTGCACCTTTCAACCAGTGATTAATTGTGTATGTTTCCCTCAAGCATACATTATTATATCATTTGATCTGTTAAATGTTATATCCTTGTTCACATAATTGTGGAGATCCATCTTTTGGAAATCTCGATGAATTGTCGCCGAGACCATCAGCCACCTCCTCATCCTCTCCTTGATTTAATGATGAACTCTTGTTTCGGAACTCGCTTCCATAGTTCAATTCCCGAGAATCTTACAATGTCATCTCAACAATTTGTGTTGCACCTTTCTTCTCAGGCATCCTGAGTCTGAGTTATCCTAACACCAATCAGATCTGAATCTCGGTCAGATATGATGGTTGGAACATATTTCCAAGAGTTATAACATTGGTCTTTATATATGACCCGGTAAGATAATGTCATGCCTAGCACACCTGGCCGGAGGCCCTATTGTTATAGTTTCCTTCTTAGCAAGATTATCCATTTCTCCATGGGGAAATTGTAAGACTTATTATATAAGTTGTACCTGATGAATCCTTTGAGTATCCAAAGTCCGAATTTGCTTGAATACCTTGTCAATGCTATCTCGGCGCATGCTTGTGGTACTCCGATCTTCAATAAGAACATTTGAAGCCCAATGCTAAATGTTTCCTGCTCAACTAGACAAACACCGTTATATGGGTAAAGTCATGAAATTTCTCTCCCCCTACCTAGAGGGTTTTCTACATTATATCCTGTCACGGAGATCATACTCTGTTTGTCCTTGGGAAGGAAATACCCCTGAAATATGTGTTTTAACACATTTTCCTTTCCATTGTTCTGTTTAATCTGATAATCATATTTTCCTTTCCATTGTTTGGTTTAACCTTTCTTGTGATCTATATGATCTAAGGAGTAATATTCTCCTGCTTATGTAAACACCTCGTTGTACAATTCTGTCAGCAAGACCCTGTTGCTATTGTTGATGACATTCTGGTAGCCACCGATGGACGAGAACCTTGCCTATTGGTCCGCCTCGTTCAACGAGTAGGAAAATGGTTCTCTTCGTCCCTCGCCCTTGATACCAATGATGCTGTCAACATAACTGACCGGTTATTCTTTGACATGCCTTGCTTACATGATCGTGCAAGACGTCACCACACTTCCTACTTTTAACCCACATGGTGGGCCCATAACCCAGAGTTCCACAGGATCGAAACTTGACTCATGTACACCCCCTGTTCCCAAGGCTGTTCCTCGCGCATGGCCTCGTATGTAATTCATGCGCCACCTTCCGAGAGATCATCAATTCTGGTATCAGACACAATACTTATTCCCGTTGCTTGAACCCCTTTCACACTTTGTTTCAGGCATCGAACGATTGCCTACCCGCTCGAAACTTCTCATGGTACCTACTTACTTTGCTCTCGATATTGTCTTAAGTTTCCATTCGAGAGTTACTTTCTGCCACCATCCCCGATGTTATCAACCAGATAGTCAACCTTTCAGAGGTCCGTTTTTCCGAGTTACCCCTTGTCCTTCATATGTACAATGAAAACTCCGAAGAAAGGATGACGACTTCATCGTGAGGACCTGAAGCCGTGGTATGAAGGCATCAACGTTATGGATCGACCTCTTCGAGAAGAGCAACCAAGATCGAGATGACTTGTCAGAGTTTCGTAACCAATTCCCTTCCCCTTACTCCCCCTCTTAAATCTCAGGACGAGATTTCTTGTAGTGGAGGAGAATTGTGACGCCCGGATAATTAGACTACAGTAATTCCCTGCTAATGATGCCACATCACCTCTGTCACTGTAGTTAGTCTCGGGTTAGATCAAAATCGATTCAAATTCAAAATTAAATTAAAGTCAAAAAATTACAGTTTTCAAAAGCCAAACTAAAATGTTCTTAATGTGACAAATAAATCTTGGATAATATTGGTGGAGAAACAACATCTTTATAAAATAACTAAATACCCTAAAGTGATTAAAACAGCAGCAAAAACAAATAATTATACCCCTATTATATTTTATAAAATAATAAACTATTTTAGCTAGGTGCCAAAGTTATTGTGGCAGTGGTATAATTAATGTTACTATTTTAGGGGCTAATTGAATATTTTGCAGAACTAAAACAATTTGGGAAATAAAATTAAAATAGAAAAGGGAAAATAAATAAAAGAAAAAGAATAAAGCCAGAGAACAAAACAAAAGAGAAAAGAGAAAAAGAAACCCCCCCACTGGGCTCCGGCCCAGCTGCCGGCCGGCCCAACCGGCCCGTCCACGCCCCCTTATCCCCTCACACCCCGCAAACCCTAACCCCACGATCCCCACTCACTCCTCCCACTCTCCCCCCGACTGGATCGGGATCGGGTGACCCTGATCCCGTCGCCCCGAGCCCGACGCCGGCGTCCATCCTCGACGCCGCCCCGCCGTCGCCGGGCTGCCTCGCCCCACCACTCCATCGCCGGAGCACCACCACCGCTCGGATCGAATCGCCGCCGCCTGGAACCCCACACCTCGCCGGACTTCCCCGACCGCGCCCTGCCACCTCATTTCCGTCACCGGACCTCGCCGTCATCGCGCCACCACGCCCTGGAGTTGCCCCGACGCTGTTGGTCGTCGCCTCCCCGACCCCATCGTCGCCGCCCGGATCGCCATCGTCGGACTGCCTCCCCGTCGTCCTCTCCGTCGCCTACTCGTCCCCGTCGTCGCTCCCGTCGTCCCCGTCGACCTCCTCCCCGAGCACCGCTGCCCGAACCCCTACAGCCCCCGGTGAGGACCCCGGTCCTCCTCTCTCCCTCGCCCCGCTCGCCTGCCGCGTCGCCGCGCCCGCGTGCTTAGTGTTGCGCCGGCCGCGTCGTTGTTTCCCGACCCCACCTCGGCTACTCGCCATCGTCGTCATGCACGCCGGCTGCGCCGACCCCGGTCCTCCCCCACTGCTGCACCCCGTGGCCGCCGTTGCGCCGTCCAGCGGCTCCCCTGCCGCCCTACCTTGCAGCCGCCTCCACCGCCCCCTCGCGCGACCCCGCCGTCCTCTGCTGCAGTCTGGCACTCGGCCGGCCTCGCCGATGCCATTCCCGGCCAGACTCGCCGCGGCCCTGGTCGTTTCCCGTCGGCGGCCGCTCGGCCCTCGCCCCATCGGGCGCCTGCAACCGCGCCCGAGACCCGCGCCCGTTCGCCCGCTAGGGCTCCCCCTGAGCCACTGACGTTGGGGCCCCTTGCCCTCCAGAACGTTAAAAAAGGAATAAAAATATATAATAAAAATATTAATAGTAATTAATTAGTTATTTAATTAACTTAATTAATCTGTTTAGTTAATTAATTTTGTTTAACTAAGCTAAGTGAAATCAGATAACCTAATCATTTAGTTAAAGCTAATTAACCCTGTTTAATTACTCTAAGACTATGACGAACGGGACCCACATGTCTGTTGATCGAGTCAACAGACGGTTGACTGATGACATCATGCTGAGATCTTAATTACATTTTATAATTAATTTAATTCTGTTAATTATAAAAATTGAATTAAAACTTTGATAAATAATATAAATTAAACCATTTATCAGATGAAAAAACTTTGTACATGAAAGTTGCTCAGAACAATGAGACGAATCCGGATACGCAGCCCGTTTGTCCGCCCACATCCCTAGCATAGCGAACACGCAACTTTCCCCCTCCGGTTCATCTGTCTGAAAACGCGAAACACCGGGAATACTTTCCCAGATGTTTCCCGCCTTCGCCGGTATCACCTACTACCGTGATTGGGCATGCCTAGCATCACGCTTTGTCATGTCATGCATCGTCATGCATTTGTTTGCATTGTATTTATTGTTTCTTCCGCCTCTTCTCTCGCTAGACACCGAGACCGACGCCGCTGCTACCCAGTACGACTACGGTGTTGACGACCCCTCCTTCTCGGCTGAGCTTCCAGGCAAGCCCCCCCTTGATCACCAGATATCGCCTATTCTTCTCTATACTGCTTGCATTAGAGTAGTGTAGCATGTTACTGCTTTCGGTTAATCCTATTCTGCTGCATAGCCTGTCATTGTTACTACAGTTGTTACCCTTACCTGCTATCCTACTGCTTAGTATAGGATGCTAGTGTTCCATCAGTGGCCCTACACTCTTGTCCGTCTGCCATGCTATACTACTGGGCCGTGATCACTTCGGGAGGTGATCACGGGTATATAATATATACTTATATACATGACACATGTGGTGACTAAAGTCGGGTCAGCTCGTTGAGTACCCGCAAGTGATTCTGATGAGGGGGCTGAAAGGACAGGTGGCTCCATCCTGGTAGAGGTGGGCCTGGGTTCCTGACGGCCCCCGACTGTTACTTTGTGGCGGAGCGACAGGGCAGGTTGAGACCACCTAGGAGAGAGTTGGGCCTGGCCCTGGTCGGCGTTCGCGGTTACTTTAAAATAACACGCTTAACGAGATCTTGGTATTTGATCTGAGTCTGGCCATTTGGTCTATACGCACTAACCAACTACGCGGGAACAGTTATGGGCACTCGACGTCGTGGTATCAGCCGAAGCCTTCGTGACGTCAGCGACTGAGCGGCGCGCGCCGGATTGGACTGGAACGCCTGCTAGGCTAGGTCTGCTTCCGGCCGCGTTCGCAACGTGCAGGTGTGCAATGGGCGATGGGCCCAGACCCCTGCGCCATAGGATTTAGACCGGCGTGCTGACCTCTCTGTTGTGCCTAGGTGGGGCTGCGACGTGTTGATCTTCCGAGGCCGGGCATGACCCAGGAAAGTGTGTCCGGCCAAATGGGATTGAGTGTGTTGGGTTATGTGGTGCACCCTTGCAGGGAAGTTTATCTATTCGAGTAGCCGTGTCCCTCGGTAAAAGGACGACCCGGAGTTGTACCTTGACCTTATGACAACTAGAACCGGATACTTAATAAAACACACCCTTCCAAGTGGCAGATACAACCCGGTGATCGCTCTCTAACAAGGCGACGAGGAGGGGATCGCCGGGTAGGATTATGCTATGCGATGCTACTTGGTGAACTTACCATCTACTCTCTTCTACATGCTGCAAGATGGAGGTGGCCAGAAGCATAGTCTTCGACAGGATTAGCTATCCCCCTCTTATTCTGGCATTCTGCAGTTCAGTCCACCGATATGGCCCTTTACACATATACTCATGCATATGTAGTGTAGCTCCTTGCTTGCGAGTACTTTGGATGAGTACTCACGGTTGCTTTTCTCCCTCTTTTCCCCTTTCTATACCTGGTTGTCGCAACCAGATGCTGGAGTCCAGGAGCTAGAGATCCCGAGGATGATTCTACATGGAGTTCGGCTTCGAGGAGTAGTTAGGAGGTCCCAGGCAGGAGGCCTTGCCTTTTCAATCGTTGCTACTTTTGTGCTAGCCTTCTTAAGGAAAACTTGTTTAACTTATGTCTGTACTCAGATATTGTTGCTTCCGCTGACTCGTCTATGATCGAGCACTTGTATTCGAGCCCTCGAGGCCCCTGGCTTGTATTATGATGCTTGTATGACTTATTTATGTTTTAGAGTTGTGTTGTGATATCTTCCCATGAGTCCCTGATCTTGATCGTACACGTTTGCGTGCATGATTAGTGTACGATTGAATCGGGGGCGTCATAGATATGATGCATTTGAACCTTGGTCATTGCATATTGATATATGTATTTTATTTATTTTTTAACCTTGGTGCTTGCATCTTGATATATGTATTTTATTTAGTTCATGTTCATGTTAAAAAAAGTCTTCATATGATTATTCAAAGATTGAACTCATAGGTTTTTTTGGATGTGATGAACCTTTGTGATGCATCTATATGTTTCCTAGTTCATGATGAACCCTAGTTCATGTTAAAAATTCTTTTGATATGCTTATGCTTATGTTTATGCATTTTTTAGGAGGCCACCTCTTGCGGACAACATCGGCATTAAGTACACCATGCTTGACACTAAGTTCGTCTAGGGTCACCATGCCCGTTTCATTGAGAATGGAGTGGTAATTACCATTCTTAAACCAAATCTTTTGAATTGATGAAAACAAGTTGCTAACTATTATGTCTATGCTAATTATGCTTTGGTTCTTGATTTTCACAGATGCTTCTGCCACTGCGGATGAGGGATCACAAGATGACCGTTAAGATGGAGTACGACGAGTGGTACGCACCGTTCTACAGGAGAGCCCGACTATTGGGTTTCGTCCTGCAGTTCAAGCCTAAGCTGTTGACGCTCGTCCATTCAGCTCTCATGGCTTTGATCGACCGGTGGCGGCCAGAGACGCACAACTTCCATCTTCCATGTGGGGAGATGACCGTTACCCTCCAAGATTGGGGGATGATTACAGCCCTACCGCTCGAGGGTCGTGCTCTCACAGGACGAGTGGAGAGGACGAACTGGCACGATAGGGTTGTCACCCTCATCGGCGACTGCCCCCCCCCCCCGCACGCACGCTAAGAACAACCGGACTTCTGACATACCGCTGTCATGGCTCCTCAAGTACCAGAGCAAGTGCCCGGAAGATGCCGCACCCCGGGTGGTGGAGCAGTACGCCAGGGCCTACCTGTGGTATCTTCTCACGGAGGTAGTGTTTCCAGACTACTCCGGGAACTCTTCCCTATGGATGTATCTCGACTTCCTAAAGGACTGGGATGCGGGGTACAGCTGGGGGGCCGCCGGGCTCGCCTACCAATACCGTTCGCTAAGTGAATATCACTTTGTTTCAAATATCATGGACGTGTGCTGCTTTAGATTATGACATCTTATCATGTATACTTGTTTTGTAGCTTGACGACGCGACCCAGAGGGCGGAAGTCACGTCCGGTATGTGTGGATGTGTATAGGGCCTCTCCATTTGGAAGTGGGAGCGAATCCTGGTGGGCCGTCTGGAGAAGCTGCGCTCGCGTGCATGGACGGACTATGGTGAAGATGACGAAGATGATCGGTACCCGACCGTCGCATACGCTTGGGATGTGGTGCATGTCTACATGGGCGAATCCAAGGCCTTGTACAAGGTCTTCACAACGCGATTGATGCTCTGACGGTTTTTCAGGTATAAGAACTAGATTTCGAATAGTTTCGATGACACTTCCACTTGAGCTTACCATTGTTTGGTACTAGGTTACTTGGCGGTCGTATGATGATGATCGAGAGTGGGGGTTCGATCTAAACAGCATGTGCAAGCAGGACCCGCTTCTCTGGCGGTGCATCGTGCCCATGATTTTGTGTCTATGCCGTGGAGTACCACTTGCCACAGCGCGTTGCCACGCAATTTGGTAAGGCGCAACACACACCACCAGCCAGCATCGTTCGCGATACCGGTGGCTACGACCTACACCAGTGAGTACCACCAGGCGTCCTCATCGATACCAAGTTCTTGTTTTGATGTTTTACATTCATTCTTAGGGTGTTCTACATTGTTTCTTATGCATTGTAGGATGAGCAGGAAGAACAATCAGTCAATCATAGATTGGGAAGACCAACATGCGAGATACGTGAAGGAATGGAACAAGTGGAAAGGACGCAAAGATGTGGAGAGGAAAGTGATTGACTGGGACAAGTACGAGGATCACATGCTGTGGTACGATGATGGCATCAAGCATTGCCTGCATCTGAGGCCCCAGTGGACGACAGCGGATGCCGAAGACCTGTTTGATGACGCCTCCGAGAATGAAGCCTACAATGAGAGCATCAGAGAGCTTCAAGGCGGGTTTAGGGAGTACGGACCCCTCATGAATAGAGTGGTAAGTTGTTTTTATCTGTTTTCAACCGACGGTTGGATGAAATCAGCTTTAGTGCTACTGACTCATTTTATTACTTTGTAGTCTTCGGAGCTGAACAAAAGCATTTTTTAAGCCTCTGATGCGCTTAGTACTATCCCCGGGACTCGAGCTAGTGATAACAAGTTGAGGGGAACGGTGAAGGTAACATTTCATTTTCTTCATTTCATTTGCAGAAGTTCTCATTGTTTCGTTCTCATTGCAGAAGTTCGTCACCAAATGTCGCAAGCTTGTGGGCCTGCTTGGGTGCGCTACCTCCACCGAGGATGTTTTTGCTCCTGCAGCACCGATGCGTATCCTCGCTTCATCGAGCCATGCCGCCTCGTCGTCTAGGGAGGTTCAAGAAGACGAGGACGAGGACGACGACGAAGAAGGTGAAGATGAAGAAGAGGGCGAGGAGGGAGCAGAAGAAGAGCATGGGGAAGAAGAGGAAGACAACGATGAGGAGGAAGAGGACCATGAGGAGGAGGAGTACGATGATGACGACGGACCTCCAGAAACTCAGACAACCCAGCGTGAGAAGAGGAATGTGCCGAAGAAGGATTGGAAAAAGTTCATTCCCATTTCAGAAAGCGCGTCCTACTCAGCGCAAGAAGAAGGTGGTAGAGAAGCGATCAAAGACAAATGAGGACTGTACCTCGAAGAGGGGAAGGAGGGAGTGAAGTTGTTGCCGTGCCGTTTGAAGGAAATATGCCCTAGAGGCAATAATAAAGTTGCTATTTCTATTTCCTTATATCATGATAAATGTTTATTATTCATGCTAGAATTGTATTAACCGGAAACTTGATACATGTCTGAATACATAGACAAAACAAAGTGTCCCTAGTATGCCTCTACTTGACTAGCTCGTTAATCAAAGATGGTTAAGTTTCCTAACCATATACATGTGTTGTCATTTGATGAACGTGATCACATCATTAGGAGAATGATGTGATGGACAAGACCCATCCATTAGCTTAGCATAATGATCGTTAAGTATTATTGTTATTGCTTTCTTCATGACTTATACATATTCCTTTGACTATGAGATTATGTGACTCCCGAATACCGGAGGAACACCTTGTGTGCTATCAAACATCACAACGTAATTGGGTGATTATAAATATGCTCTACAGGTGTCTCCGAAGGTGTTTGTTGTGTTGGCATAGATCGAGATTAGGATTTGTCACTCCGAGTATCGGAGAGGTATCTCTGGGCCCTCTCGGTAATGCACATCATGATAAGGCTTGCAAGCAATGTGACTAATGAGTTAGTTGCGGGATGATGCATTACGAATGAGTAAAGAGACTTGCCAGTAACGAGACTGAACTAGGTATGAGGATACCAATGATCGAATCTCGGGCAAGTAACATACCGATGACAAAGGGAATAACGTATGTTGTCATTACGGTTTGACCGATAAAGATCTTCCTAGAATATGTAGGAACCAATATGAGCATCCAGGTTCCGTTGTTGGTTATTGATCAGAGATATGTCTCGGTCATGTCTACATAGTTCTCGAACCTGTAGGGTCCGCACGCTTAACGTTCGATGACGATTTGTATTATGAGTTATGTGTTTTGGTGACCGAAGATTGTTAGTAGTCCCGGATGAGATCACGGAGATGACGAGGAGTCTCGAAATGGTCGAGAGGTAAAGATTGATATATTGGACGATAGTATTCGAACACTAGAATGGTTTCGGAGTGTTTCAGATATTTATCGGAGTACCGAGGGGTTACCAGAACCCCCCCCCCCCCCCCCCCCGGGAAAGTAATGGGCCTCATGGGCCATAGGGGAGAGAGAGGGCAGCACGCAAGGGGGTGGCGTGCCCCCCCATGGGGAGTTCGAATTGGACAAGGGGAGGGGGCGCGGCCTCCTTTCCTTCTCCCTCTCCCTCTCCTTCCCCCTTTCCCCCTCCGAAAGAACGAAGGGGGGCCGAATAGTACTAGGAGTCCATGTGGGATTCCCCCCACTTGGCGTGCCCCCTAGGCCAGCCCCCTCCCTCTCCCTCCTTTATATACGGGGGCAAGGGGGACCCCAAAGCACATCAATTGTTTCTTAGCCGTGTGCGGTGCCCCCCTCCACCGTTTACTCCTCTGGTCATATTGTCGTAGTGCTTAGGCGAAGCCCTGCGCGGATCACATCACCATCACCGTCACCATGCCGTTGTGCCGACGAAACTCTCCCTCGACACTTTGCTGGATCAAGAGTTTGAGGGACATCATCGAGCTGAACGTGTGCTGAACTCGGAGGTGTCGTACACTCAGTACTTGATCGGTTGAATCGCGAAGACATTCGACTACAGCAACCGCGTTATACTAACGCTTCCTCTTTCGGTCTACGAGGGTACGTGGACACAGTCTCCCCCTCTTGTTGTTATGCATCTCCTAGATAGATCTTGCGTGATCGTAGGATTTTTTTTTTGAAATTGCATGCTACATTCCCCAACAGTGGCATCCGAGCGAGGTCTATGCGTAGATGATATTTACGAGTAGAACACAAAGAGTTGTGGGCGATCATAGTCATACTGCTTACCACCAACGTCTTATATTGATTCGGCGGTATTGTTGGATGAAGCGGCCCGGACCATGTTGGGGAACGTAGCAGAAATTTAAAATTTTCTACGTATCACCAAGATCAATCTATGGAGTCATCTAGCAACAAGAGAGAGGGGAGTGCATCTACATACCCTTGTAGATCGCGCGCGGAAGCGTTCAAGAGAACGGGGTTGATGGAGTCGTACTCGTCGTGATCCAAATCACCGATGATCCTAGCGCCGAACGGACGGCACCTCCGCGTTCAACACACGCACGGAGCGGGGATGTCTCCTCCTTCTTGATCCAGCAAGGGGGAAGGAGAACTTGATGGAGATCCAGCAGCACGACGGCGTGGTGGTGGAAGTAGCGGGATCCCGGCAGGGCTTCGCCAAGCGCAAGCGGGGAGGAAGAGGTGTCACGGGAGGGAGGGAGGCGCCAGGGCTTGGGTGCTGCTCCCATGCGCCTCCCCACTATATATAGGGGTGGAGGGGGCTGGTTTCTTGCCCTCCAAGTCCATTGGGGCGTTGGCAAAGGTGGGGAAAAGAAATCCCATCATTTCCCTTCCCCACCGATTGTTATCCCCCCTTTTTTGGGATCTTGATCTTATCCCTTCGGGATATGATCTTATTCCTTCTAAGGTGGGATCTTTGTGCGCCTTGACCAGGGGTGTGGGGCCTTGCCCCCACTACCCACGTTCATGTGGGTCCCCCCATGCAGGTGGGCCCCACTTCGGAACCTTCTAGAACCTTCTCGGTACAATATCGAAAAATCCCAAACATTTTTCGGTGGCCAAAATAGGACTTCCCATATATAAATCTTTACCTCCGGACCATTCCGGAACTCCTCGTGACGTCCGGGATCTCATTCGGGACTCCGAACAACTTTCGGTTAACCGCATACTAATATCTCTACAACTCTAGCGTCACCGAACCTTAAGTGTGTAGACCCTACGGGTTCGGGAGACATGTTGACATGACCGAGACATTTCTCCGGTCAATAACCAATAGCGGGATCTGGATACCCATGTTGGCTCCCACATGCTCCACGATGATCTCATCGGATGAACCACGATGTCGAGGATTCAATCAATCCCGTATACAATTCTCTTTGTCTATTGGTACGATACTTGCCCGAGATTCGATCGTCGGTATCCCGATACCTTGTTCAATCTCGTTACTGGCAAGTCTCTTTACTCGTTCCCGTAACACATCATCCCGTGTTCAACTACTTGAACACATTGAGCTCATTATGATGATGTCCTACCGAGTGGGCCCAGAGATACCTCTCCGTCACACGGAGTGACAAATCCCAGTCTCGATTCGTGCCAACACAACAGACACTTTCGGAGATACCCGTAGTGCACCTTTATAGCCACCCAGTTATGTTGTGACGTTTGGTACAGCCAAAGCATTCCTACGGTATCCGGGAGTTACACAATCTCATGGTCTAAGGAACTAATACTTGACATTAGAAAAGCTCTAGCAGACGAACTACACGATCTTGTGCTATGCTTAGGATTGGGTCTTGTCCATCACGTCATTCTCCTAATGATGTGATCCCGTTATCAATGACATCCAATGTCCATGGTCAGGAAACCGTAACCATCTATTGATCAACGAGCTAGTCAACTAGAGGCTCACTAGGGACATGTTGTGGTCTATGTATTCACACATGTATTACGGTTTCCGGATAGCACAATTATAGCATGAACAATAGACAATTATCATGAACAAGGAAATATAATAATAACCATTTTATTGTTGCCTCTAGGGCATATTTCCAACAGACCAACCTTACATGACCACGTTCATGAGACCGATTCCACCGACAGACATGCAACTTGTTTTGCATAAAGGTGGCTGGCGGGTGTCTGTTTCTCCAACTTTAGTTGAATCGAATTTGACTACGGCCGGTCCTTGTTGAAGGTTAAAACAGCACACTTGACGAAACATCGTTGTGGTTTTGATGCGTAGGTAAGAACGGTTCTTGCTAGAAGCCCGTAGCAGCCACATAAAACTTGCAACAACAAAGTAGAGGATGTCTAACTTGTTTTTTCAGGGCATGTCGTGATGTGATATGGTCAAGACATGATGTGATATACGTTATTGTATGAGATGATCATGTTTTGTAAAAGTTATCGGCAACTGGCAGAAGCCTTATGATTGTCGCTTTATTGTATGAAACGCAATCGCCATGTAATTGCTTTACTTTATCACTATGCGTTAGCGATAGTTGTAGAAGCAATAGTTGGCGAGACGACAACGATGCTACGATGGAGATCAAGGTGTCAAGCTGGTAATGATGGAGATCATGACGGTGCTTTGGAGATGGAGATCAAAGGCACAAGATGATGATGGCCATATCATGTCACATATTTTGATTGCATGTGATGTTTATCTTTTATGCCTCTTATTTTGCTTAGTACGGTGGTAGCATTATAAGATGATCCCTCACTAAAATTTCAAGGTATAAGTGTTCTCCCTGAGTATGCACCGTTGCGACAATTCATCGTGCGGAGACACCACGTGATGATCGGGTGTGATAAGCTCTATGTTCACATATAACGAGTGCAAGACAGTTTTGCACGTGCGGAGTACTCGGGTTAAACTTGACGAGCCTAGCATGTACAGACATGGCCTCGGAACACTGAGACCGAAAGGTCAAACGTGAATCATATAGTATATGATCAACATAGAGATGTTCACCATTGAAAACTACTCCATCTCACGTGATAATCGGACATGGTTTAGTTGATATGGATCACATGATCATTTAGATGACTCAAGGGATGTTTATCTAAGTGGGAGTTCTTAAGTAATATGATTAATTGAACTTAAATTTGTCATGAACTTAGTCCTGATAGTTTTTGCATATCTATGTTGTAGAACAATGGCCCGTGCTACCATTCCCTTGAATTTTAATGCGTTCCTAGAGAAAGCTAAGTTGAAAGATGATGGTAGCAACTACACGGACTGGGTCCATAACTTGAGGATTATCCTCATTGCTGCATCAAAGAATTATGTCCTTGATGCACCGCTAGGTGCAAGGCCTGCTGTAGGAGCAACTGCTGACGTTATGAACGTCTGGCAAGCTAAATCTGATGACTACTCGATAGTTCAGTGTGTCATGCTTTATGGCTTAGAATCGGGACTTCAAAGATGTTTTGAACATCATGGAGCATATGAGATGTTCCAAGAGTTGAAATTATTATTTCAAGCAAATGCCCGAGTTGAGAGATATGAAGTCTCCAACAAGTTCTATAGCTGCAAGATGGAGGAGAATAGTTCTGTCAGTGAACACATACTCAAAATGTCTGGGTACCATAACCACTTGACTCAGCTGGGAGTTAATCTTTCGGATGATAGTGTCATTGATAGAGTTCTTCAATCACTTCCACCAAGCTATAAAGGCTTCGTGATGAACTATAATATGCAAGGGATGAACAAGACAATTCCCGAGCTCTTCGCAATGCTCAAGGCTGCAGATGTAGAAATCAAGAAGGAGCATCAAGTGTTGATGGTTAACAAGACCACTAGTTTCAAGAAAAAGGGCAAAGGAAAGAAGGGGAACTTCAAGAAGAATAGCAAGCAATTTGCTCCTCCCGGGAAGAAGCCCAAGTCTAGACCTAAGCCTGAAACTGAGTGCTTCTACTGCAAAGGGATTGGTCAGTGGAAGCGAAACTGCCCCAAGTATTTGGGGGATAAGAAGGATGGCAAAGTGAAAGGTATATTTGATATACATGTTATTGATGTGTACCTTACTAATGCTCGTAGTAGCGCATGGGTATTTGATACTGGTTCTGTTGCTCATATTTGCAACTCAAAACAGGGCTACGGATTAAACGAAGATTGGCTAAGGACGAGGTGACGATGCGTGTCAGAAATGGTTCCAAGGTCGATGTGATCGCCGTCGGCACGCTACCTTTGGGATTAGTTTTAGACCTGAATAATTGTTATTTGGTGCCAGCGTTGAGCATGAACATTATATCTAGCTTGTTTGATGCGAGACAGTTATTCATTTAAATCGGAGAATAATGGTTGTTCTATTTATATGAGTAATATCTTTTATGGTCATGCACCCTTGATGAGTGGTCTATTTTTGTTGAATCTCGATCGTGGTGATACACATATTCATAATATTGACGCCAAAAGATGCAAAGTTAATAATGATAGTGCAACATATTTGTGGCACTGCCATTTAGGTCATATTGGTGTAAAGCGCATGAAGAAACTCCATGCGGATGGGCTTTTGGAATCACTTGATGCTTGCGAACCATGCCTCATGGGCAAGATGACCAAGACTCCGTTCTCCGGAACAATGGAGCGAGCCACTGACTTATTGGAAATAATATATACTGATGTATGTGGTCCGATGAGTGTTGAGGCTCGCGGCGGGTATCGTTATTTTCTGACCTTCACAGATGATTTGAGCAGATATGGTTATATCTACTTAATGAAACACAAGTCTGAAACATTTGAAAAGTTCAAAGAATTTCAGAGTGAAGTGGAAAATCATCGTAACAAGAAAATGAAGTTTGTACGATCTGATTGCGGAGGCGAATATTTGAGTTATGAGTTTGGTCTTTGTTTAAAACAATGTGGAATAGTTTCGCAACTCATGCCACCTGGAACACCACAGTGTAATGGTGTGTCCGAACGTCGTAACCGTACTTTATTAGATATGGTGCGATCTATGATGTCTCTTACCGATTTACCACTATCGTTTTGGGGTTATGCATTAGTGACAGCTGCATTCACGTTAAATAGGGCACCATCTAAATCCGTTGAGATGACACCATATGAACTGTGGTTTGGCAAGAAACCTAAGCTGTCGTTTCTTAAAGTTTGGGGTTGCGATGCTTATGTGAAAAAGCTTCAGCCTGATAAGCTCGAACCCAAATCGGAGAAGTGCGTCTTCATAGGATACCCAAAAGAAACTGTTGGGTACACCTTCTATCACAGATCCGAAGGCAAGATATTTGTTGCTAAGAATGGATCCTTTCTAGAGAAGGAGTTTCTCTCGAAAGAAGTGAGTGGGAGGAAAGTAGAACTTGATGAGGTAGTTGTACCTTCTCTTGAATTGGAAAGTAGTTTATCACAGAAATCAGTTCCAGTGATGCCTACACCAATTAGTGAGGAAGCTAATGATAATGATCATGAAACTTCAGATCAAGTTACTACCGAACCTCGTAGGTCAACCAGAGTACGTTCCGCACCAGAGTGGTACGGGAATCCTGTTCTGGAAGTCATGTTACTAGACCATGACGAACCTACATACTATGAGGAAGCGAGGATGAGCCCAGATTCAGAGAAATGGCTTGAGGCCATGAAATCTGAGATGGGATCCATGTATGAGAACAAAGTATGGACTTTGGTTGACTTGCCCAATGATTGGCAAGCCATAGAGAATAAATGGATCTTCAATAAGAAGACCAACGCTGATGGTAATGTTACTGTCTACAAAGCTCGACTTGTTGCGAAAGGTTTTCGACAAGTTCAAGGAGTTGACTACGATGAGACCTTCTCACACGTAGCGATGCTTAAGCATGTCCGAATCATGGTAGCAATTGCCGCATTTTATGATTATGAAATTTGGCAAATGGATATCAAAACTGCATTCCTTAATGAATTTCTTAAAGAAAAGTTGTATATGATGCAACCAGAAGGTTTTGTCGATCCTAAAGGTGCTAACAAAGTGTGCAAGCTCCAGCAATCCATTTATGGACTGGTGCAAGCCTCTCAGAGTTGGAATATATGCTTTGATAGTGTGATCAAAGCATATGGTTTTATACAGACTTTTGGAGAAGCCTGTATTTACAAGAAAGTGAGTGGGAGCTCTGTAGCATTTCTAATATTATATGTGGATGACATATTGTTGATTGGAAATGATATAGAATTTATGGATAGCATAAAAGGATACTTAATAAGAATTTTTCAATGAAAGACCTCGGTGAAGCTGCTTATATATTGGGCATCAAGATATATAGAGATAGATTAAGACGATTAATTGGACTTTCACAAAGCACATACCTTGATAAAGTTTTGAAGAAGTTAAAAATGGATCAGTCAAATAAAGGGTTCTTGCCAGTGTTACAAGGTGTGAAGTTGAGTTAGACTCAATGCCCGACCACTGCAGAAGATAGAGAGAAAATGAAAGTCATTCCTATGCCTCATCCATAGGTTCTATCATGTATGCAATGCTGTGCACCAGACCTGATGTGTGCCTTGCTATAAGTTTAGCAGGGAGGTACCAAAGTAATCCAGGAGTGGATCACTGGACAGCGGTCAAGAACATCCTGAAATACCTGAAAAGGACTAAGGATATGTTTCTCGTTTATGGAGGTGACAAAGAGCTCGTCATAAATGGTTACGTCGATGCTAGCTTTGACACTGATTCGGATGACTCTAAGTCGCAGACCGGATACGTATTTATATTGAATGGCGGAGCTGTCAGTTGGTGCAGTTCCAAGCAAAGCGCCGTGGAGGGATCTACGTGTGAAGCTGAGTACATAGCTGCTTCTGAAGCAGCAAATGAAGGAGTCTGGATGGAGTTCATAACCAATCTAGGTGTAATACCTAGTGCATCGGGTCCAATGAAAATCTTTTGTGACAATACTGGAGCAATTGCCTTAGCGAAGAAATCCAGATTTCACAAGAGAACCAAACACATCAAGAGACGCTTCAACTCCATCCATGATCAAGTCAAGGAGGGAGACATAGAGATTTGCAAAATACATACGGATCTGAATGTTGCAGACCCGTTGACTAAGCCTCTTCCACGAGCAAAACATGATCAGCACCAAGACTCCATGGGTGTTAGAATCATTGCAATGTAATATAGATTATTGACTCTGGTGCAAGTGGAAGACTGAAGGAAATATGCCCTAGATGCAATAATAAAGTTGTTAATTAAATTTCCTTATATCATGGTAAATGTTTATTATCCATGCTAGAATTGTATTAACCGGAAACTTGATACATGTGTGAATAGATAGACAAAACAAAGTGTCCCTAGTATGCCTCTACTTGACTAGCTCGTTAATCAAAGATGGTTAAGTTTCCTAACCATAGACATGTGTTGTCATTTGATGAACGGGGTCACATCATTAGGAGAATGATGTGATGGACAAGACCCATCCGTTAGCTTAGCATAATGATCGTTAAGTTTTATTGCTATTGCTTTCTTCATGACTTATACATATTCCTTTGACTATGAGATTATGCAACTCCTGAATACCGAGGAACACCTTGTGTGCTATCAAACATCACAATGTAACTGGGTGATTATAAAGATCCTCTACAAGTGTCTCCGAAGGTTTTTGTTGGGTTGGCATAGATCGAGATTAGGATTTGTCACTCCGATTATCAAAGAGGTATCTCTGGCCCTCTCGGTAATGCACATCATGATAAGCCTTGCAAGCAATGTAACTAATGAGTTAGTTGCAGGATGATGCATTACGGAACGAGTAAAGAGACTTGCCGGTAACGAGATTGAACTAGGTATGAGGATACCGATGATCGAATCTCGGGCCAGTAACATACTGATGACAAAGGGAATAACGTATGTTGTCATTACGGTTTGAGCGATAAAGATCTTCATAGAATATGTAGGAACCAATATGAGCATCTAGGTTCCGTTGTTGGTTATTGATTAGAGATATGTCTCGGTCATGTCTACATAGTTCTCGAACCCGTAGGGTCCGCACGCTTAACGTTCGATGACGTTTTGTATTATGAGTTATGTGTTTTGGTGACCGAAGATTGTTTGGAGTCCCGGATGAGATCACGGACATGATGAGGAGTCTCGAAATGGTCGAGAGGTAAAGATTGATATATTGGACGATAGTATTCGGACAACGGAATGGTTTCAGAGTGTTTCGGGTATTTATCGGAGTACCGAGGGGTTACCGAAACCCCCCGGGGAAAGTAATGGGACTCATGGGCCATAGGGGAGAGAGAGGGAAGCCCGCAAGGGGGTGGCGCCCCCCCCCATGGGGAGTCCGAACCGGACAAGGGGAGGGGGCGCGGCCCCCCTTTCCTTCTCCCTCTCCCTCTCCTTCCCCCTTTCCCCCTCCGAAAGAAGGAAGGGGGCGAATAGGACTAGGAGTCCAAGTGGGATTCCCCCGACTTGGCGTGCCCCCTAGGCCGGCCCCCTCCCTCTCCCTCCTTTATATACGGCGGCAAGGGGGCACCCAAAAGCACGTTAATTGTTTCTTAGCCGTGTGCGGTGCCCCCCTCCACCATTTACTCCTCCGGTCATATTGTTGTAGTGCTTAGGCAAAGCCCTGCGTGGATCACATCACCGTCACCACGCCATCGTGCTAACGAAACTCTCCCTCGACACTTTGCTGGATCAAGAGGATGTCAGCTGAACGTGTGCTGAACTAGGAAGTGTCGTACGTTCGGTACTTGATTGGTTGAATCGCGAAGACGTTTAACTACATCAACCGCGTTATACTAACGCTTCCGCTTTCGGTCTACAAGGGTACATGGACACACTCTCCCCCTCTCGTTGCTATGCATCTCCTAGATAGATCTTGCGAGATCATAGGAATTTTTTTTGAAATTGCATGCTACGTTCCCCAACGCCGTTGAACTAGTTAAACATTTTATGTTTGCTTCGTGAACCATTTGCTTGTGAAACTATTTCGTGTTTGTTGAACTTGCTATGTAGAACTTCGTGAAACATTTTTGGATGTGTGCTTGCTATGTAAACCATCTTTCCTAGTTAAACCATCTTTCTTAGTGATACATATGCTTACTGTTTATAAGTATTGAAATTGTTATGTGCAAAACATTGAAGACAATACAAGTTAGGTGAAAAAATGTACTAGGATCATGACCTACCGCCAGGCCTCATGTAGTAAGGGGCCTCCCCCCACGTGCCCGCCTCCTGTGACCAAAATTGCCACCCAAACAGCGGTAGGGTTGCACACCCTACCGCCATAGCCTCAGGTGGTAAGGGGCCTCCCCCATGCGCCTGCCTCCCGTGACCAAAAATGCCACCCGAACAGCAGTAGGGTTGCACACCCTACCGCCAGGCGTCATGGCGGTAGGGTAGCAAACCCTACCACCACTCCCTCTGGCGGTAGAACAAAACAAATATATATATATATATATATATATATATATATATATATATATATATATATATATATGCCACCGGCCGCCTTCCCCCCCCCCCCCCTTATCCCCCACTCAGCCGCCCGAAGAACAGCTTCTTCTTCCTCTCGCCCCCTCTCTCATCTCCTCCACCTCCCCCTCAGATCTTCTTCATTTCTTCACCGATTTTGCGGATCGAGATGGCTTCAAAAAGAGAAAAGTAAGCTCCTCCGATCCCTCCAATTAGCTTTGAGTCAAATCAATCCCCCTTTTGAACTAGATTTAATTATTATTATTTTTTTGCCTAGGAATGATTTAGTTTGAGTCAAATTCAGTTTTTTCATAAGTTTAATATGATGCATGTTGGTGGGATTTATTTAGATGTGATGATGCATGTTGATATGAGGAACCCTAATTCATATTCATGTTAAAAAAAATCATGTTCATGTTAAAAAAATCATGATGAACCCTAATTGATATGATGAACCTTGGTGATTGCATCTTGATATATTTATTTATTGACCACATGATGAACCCTAATTCATGTTCATTTTTTAAAATATCTTCATATGCTTATTGAAATATTAAATCATATTTCCTAGGTTTAGATTTTTTTGGAGGTGATGAACCTTTGTGTGATGCATCCATATGTTTAGGTACGGAACCGTGGAGCAAGCACCGCCCACTCCATCACCGCCCGCTCCTCCCACTCCTTTCCAGCACATCCCGTCACAGATGCCGCTCTCGTACGTGTACGAGGCCTTCCCCGAGCTGCTGCAGCCGGTGGGATCTGTCTCAGATGAGGTCCTAGAGGCGACGAGGGCAATGCGGTGGCACGAGAGGGCAGAGCGGATCCTCGACGATGTAAAGTGTTAGTCGCTGAGCGTGAAGGAGTGGAAGAAAGTGAAGGCAGAGATGGAGGCAGATGCAACTATCTCCCGTGTCCGCCGGGAAGGGTGCATTGAAGTTGCCAAGAAGTACGCCGACCAGGAGCCGCGCAATTTGGGCCGGAGAATCTACTTCGAGAGCAATGCGGAGGAGAGAGCCAGGATGCCGCCCCCAAGTGCATCGGCGTTCGAGATCATCAACTGGGGAAGGGCGGAGGCGAAAACTCCAGCGGGCAAGGCAAGGTGGGAGTGCTTGAACAGTCGGATGTCGACCAGCGTTCCGCCTCCGCCTGAACGGTGGATCCGCTGCCGTTTCTGTCTCCACAGCCAGGGCTAACATACGAGGAGCTCTAAAGATGTCTGTTCGCTCTCTGAATTTGTCTGAAGATCTTCCTATTAGTTTGTCTTGTGCCTTTCAATTATGTTCTCAATGAATAATGAAACTATGTGCCTCTTGTAATGCCTTGTGCCTTTCAATTATGTTCTCAATGAATATGAAACTATGTGCTGTCAAATTAAGTTAACTTCATGCCAATTGTTCTTGTCAATATGAGTGTACTTTCATGTGAAAAAAGAGCACATTTTCTTCAACAACTACTACTTCAAAATACAAGTTGTGCAAAAAATGCACTATGATGGGACCTACCGCCAGGGATGCTGGCGGTAGCTTTACACAGCCTACCGCCAGGGTCGGCGGCGGTAAGTCCATTTACCACGTGTCAGTGGTCGTTAACTGCCAGACGCCGTCAGGGCACCTACCGCCAGGTGGGGTGGCGGTGGCCTGTGTAAAGCTACCGCCAGGGTCGGCGGCGGTAGCAAAAGGGTCAAATCTCGAAAAAAAATCAAACAGGGGCCAGATCACCAATTTAGACCGCAAAAGGGTCAAAACACGAAATTTTGCTGCCCGTAGGGGCTCATATACCACCACTCACCACCGTGCGTCCTTTCCAACACCAATAATGCTAAACATACAAAGGTTTACATGCTGACTAGGATTTTTTCAAACTAACTAACCTCTCCCCTCTGATTTTTATGGGGGTGGGCTCCTTCTCCCTTTTAATCTTCAATCAAAACCAACCTTTATGTAAAAATGTGTATCCTTTTGTAGCGTGTAGCATTGCTCTTCCAACTCTCCAGCCATCCAGCCATCATCCATACGGAGGAAAAAGTGCAGCTCCAGGCTATCGTGATGCACCCTATGGGCCCCTGAAGTCCTGAACCCATGCTAGTCACACCCACACATTCCTCTCCTCCGTTAAAAAAGAGATATTTTTTTTAGGGCTAAGTTAAAGAAAGAGATAGAAGATCTCTTTGCTCCCTCCCCGACCGTTAAGTTCGAACGCGCCAATCCGACCGTTACCCATAAAAAACACACCACGATCCACCCACAAAGCCATCTCTTCCCGAACACTTGCTCTGCTCCTACTGTCCTGTCAGAATCCCCAAGCTAAACGCTTCAATAATACTCCCACAAGAACTGCGCGCTCCACAAAATCTCATGACCCGAAACCCTCGCCATCACCACCACCACCGATGGCCGCCGACCTCCTGCTCCTCCGCTTCGTGCCGCTCCTCCTGCTGCTGCTAGCGGCGTCTCTGGTGCCGCCCGCCTCCTCCGCGTCGTCGTCGGCGGGGAAGAACAACACCGTCAGCATCGACTCGGCCACGCTCTCCTTTTCTGACCTGACGCTGCTGGGGGACGCCTTCCTGCGGAACGGCTCCGTGGGGCTGACGCGGGACACGGGCGTGCCGTCCTCCAGCGCCGGCACCGTACTGTGCAGCCGACCCGTCGCGCTCCGGGGCAGCGGCAACGCCACCGCATCCTTCGCCGCCAGGTTCTCCTTCGTCGTCTCCAACCAGAACGCCGGCTCCACCGGCGGCGACGGCATCGCCTTCTTCATCTCCTCCGACCGCGCCACCCTCGGCGCCACCGGCGGCTACCTCGGCCTCTTCAACTCCTCGGTCGCCGCCGCTGCCGTTCCGAATGACGACGACGCCGACGCCGACGTCGGCGGCCCCGCCATCGTCGGGGTGGAGTTCGACACTATGGTCAACGCCGAGCTCGGCGACCCGAGCGACAACCACGTCGGGCTGGACCTCGGCTCGCCGGCCTCCGTCAGTGCCGTCGACCTCGCTGACTCGGGAATCGTCCTCAAGAGCGGCAACCTCACCACCGCGTGGATCGATTACCGCGGGGCCGAACACCTCCTCGAGGTGTCGCTGAGCTACTCCCGTGTCAAGCCGAAGCGGCCCGTCTTCTCCGTGGCCGTCGACCTCTCGCCGTACCTCAAGGAGGCCATGTACGTCGGCTTCTCGGCCTCCACGGAGGGGAGCACCCAGCAGCACACCATCAAGGAATGGACCTTTCAGACCTTCGGGTTGCCGCCGGCGACCAACGCCTCCTCCTTTACCAACGCCACGAGCAATGTCTCGGAGCCGGTGGTGACCGGCGTGGCCGCGAGCGGCGGAGCCACCAGCAAGAAAAGGTTTGGGCGCGCCATCACCATCCTCGGCCCCGTCGCGCTCGCCGTCGCGTTCGTGTTCTTCGCCTGTGTGTCCGTCAAGAAGCTGGCAGAGCTCAGCTCGAAGAAGGACGCTATCTTCCTGCCGGGGCTGCTCAAGGGGCCAAGGAAGTTCAGCCACAAGGAGCTGAGCATGGCGACCAGAGGATTCCACGCGAGCAGAGTCATCGGCAGAGGCGCGTTCGGCACGGTTTACAAGGCGGCCATGCCGGGGGCTCCCACCACGTACGCCGTGAAGCGGTCGACGCAAGCGCACCAGAGCCGGAGCGAGTTCGTCGCCGAGCTCTCCGTCATCGCCTGCCTCCGCCACAAGAACCTGGTCCAGCTGGAGGGCTGGTGCGACGAGAAGGGCGAGCTGCTGCTCGTGTACGAGTACATGCCCAACGGCAGCCTGGATAAGGCGCTGTACGGCGACCCCTGCACGCTCTCCTGGCCGGAGCGCCACAACGTGGCCGCCGGCATCGCGTCCGTGCTGTCCTACCTCCACCAGGAGTGCGAGCAGCGCGTGATCCACAGGGACATCAAGACCGGCAACATACTGCTCGACGGCAACCTGAGCCCCCGGCTGGGCGACTTCGGGCTCGCCCGGCTCATGGACCACAACAAGAGCCCGGTGTCCACGCTTACCGCGGGCACCATGGGGTACCTGGCGCCGGAGTACCTGCAGTCCGGCAAGGCCACGGACCAGACCGACGTGTTCAGCTACGGCGTGGTGGTGCTGGAGGTGTGCTGCGGGAGGCGGCCGATCGACAGGGAGGAGGCCGACAAGGACGGGGCCGGGAGCAAGAACAACGTAAACCTGGTGGACTGGGTGTGGCGCCTCCACGGCGAGGACCGGCTCATCGAGGCCGCCGACGCGCGGCTGAACGGCGAGTTCGACCGGGAGGGGATGCTGCGGCTGCTGCTCGTCGGACTGAGCTGCGCCAACCCGAACTGCGAGGAGCGGCCGGCGATGCGGCGGGTGGTGCAGATACTGAACCGCGAGGCCGACCCGGTGCCGGTGCCGCGGAAGAAGCCGCTCCTCGTGTTCAGCTCCAGCGCGTCGATCAAGCTGCAGG
Source organism: Triticum aestivum (assembly GCF_018294505.1). NCBI lineage: Eukaryota > Viridiplantae > Streptophyta > Magnoliopsida > Poales > Poaceae > Triticum > Triticum aestivum. Next base: position 178,108,795 of record NC_057814.1, read on the forward strand.
AGATGGCCTTCTCCTGCGGCGACGACGTCAGAGGAGGCTACCCGGCCGCCACCACCACCAACCCGGCGTCCCCGAAATCGGAGGGAGCCGACATAGAAAGGTGATCAAAGGAAAACAATGTGCTGTTGTGTGATTCTCGTACACGTTTGTTGTGATGTGCTTGCTCATAAGGGGAATATAGGTAATAATCCCCAATGGTGTATGATTGTTGGAATGCTAATAAGCCGATTGTTCTTCTCTTGTTTGAATGCCATATTATCATTTTCAGCAGATCCATATTGCCAACAAAATTGCTACCACAGTGCCCCCATTCATTGAAATCAGCTCATTGGTCCTGTCTGAAATTAAGAAAAAACATAGGGATTTTGGAGGATATGATTTCTACAGGAATTTCTTCCTTGGAGTAAGATAACAGATGAATTGCTATCTTACACTTCTTTGAAATTTTTATGGGACGGGTTATTTCACAGAAATTTTGAAGGAACAAAACATGATGTCTCATGTTTTGAATTTCTTCCATGTTTGTAAAAACCTCGCTAGTCACTCGTTTCACCAGCATACACATCACCACTAGCAGAACGCATGTGCGTTGCTATGTACTACGTCATGCTATCTTCAACAAACGGGTCCAACATAAAAATTTCACGATGCACCTTTTCCTTTTTCTACCAGACCCTCCCCTTCCCGCTCAGTTTCCGGCTATAGCGGGGCATTTCTCGCTGAAGCCTCCTTCCTTAATAACGCCCACCTCACCTTCGCCATGTGTTCCAACGGGGATGAAATTTTTCATATGGTGGTTTAAACTAACACATACTATTGACACAAAACAACGAATAACTATAGAGATCATTCCAAAAGGTCCATTCAACTTTGCAAATGCACACTGACGTGGGAGGCGACTGGCAACCTGAACGTATTTCTAGTCACCAATAAGCTCCACCTCCAACCTACATACATTCATTGCTAGAAGTGATAATTGTCGTTCTTCTCTTCCTCGTACTTCCCTGCATCTTCTATTTCTAACCTCTTTGCCAACCCGTTTTGTTGGCACCAACTAGTACCACATCAACATCAGTGTGTTCATCATCGATGTCTCATCTTCTTTTTCCTCCTTCCTAGCCAATTTTAGTTCTTGTTCCTACTTATTTTCTAAAATACTCTTTCTTTTTTCGCTTTATTTTTTGAAACGCTCTTTTCTTCTCCAACATCATGGACCACTTGGTAGTTTTAGTTCATTTTCCTTCTTATTCTTGGAACACTCTTTCTTTCTACCATAGCATGAACACATGGTCAATGTTGTGTTATGTTGTCCTCACCCGCAAACGTTTCAGAAATCGTCAGTGTGTGGACACCCTGCAGAGTATGGTCGTCATCCATCTTGGTGAACGCTAGGTCGCCCATGTCGCGAACGCATGGTGGCCGTTGTCCATGTTGACAAGCGGTGCTCGGCCATGTCATTGAGAGCCTGTTGATCGTACTTGCCCATGAGCGCTTTCAAAATGATTCGGCGCGATTAGCTGCTTGCTTAATTAATTAATTACACAAATAATTAACAGCCTACCTATTTCTCTGCATGCCTAATTACTAACGGCCAACTAAATAAATTAATCATCTGCCTAATTAAAAAAATCCCTACTTCTAATTATATCTAGGATCTCTAGGCATAATTAGATGTCTACCTAATTAATTAATTGCATTAATGACCCGGTTTTCAAATTGATTCGGTGCGAAAAAAAATCCTACTCCCTCCATTTCTTAATATAAGACTCTTTAGCTATTTCAAATATCGACTACATGCATACTAACATGAGTGAACATGCATACTAAAATGTGTTTAGATACATACGAATCAAGAAAAAGCTAAAAGATCTTATATTAGAGAATGGAGGGAGTATTTAAATGGACCTAATTAATTGCATAACTAAATAATTTTCTAGCTAATTAATTGCATTAATGGTTTGAATTTCAAATTGATTCAGTGCTTGATTTAAAAAAAAATCGCATGAATGGCTGCTAATAACGACCGAATATTGTAATACACATTTCCTTAACGAATATCTTGACATTTGAATAGACACACTTGATTTGAGAATGTAGCATGTGTGCATCTCTGTATAACTGACAAAATATATAATATGACTGCGTCCACGGACGCCTGTCCGTGCGGGTCTAACGACTCGCCTTCCACCACGGCCATCCTCGACGATGTGATCCATTCCCTTGCATTCTTGAGCATTACGCCGGCATCAGGCCCGGCCACAGCATTCTCCGAGGTGTCGCGCATGGCGTCCCTCCGCGCGGATGTGTATGCCCATAAGAAAAAAGGTATGTAATTTTTGTTGTATTAGGAAACTTGTTATTGTCTATTAATAGTTGAGATAATGATAATAATAAATAGCATAGTGCAGGTGTTAGCTATTTATTATTGAGGAATATCTGATTTTGTTTTGAAATATTATCGAGAAAAATCTTATGTCTGTCTTTTCGAAGGTGATCTCACATGTATGGTGCAATTTATGAATTCTTAATTACCTATTATTTGCGTGATTGAATTAAATCTGCACCTGTGAAAGCAAGCATGAAACAAGATCTCCTCCTTTAGTGGGACTTGATTTTTTAATGGGAGGGAGAAAAGATCGAGGCCGGTGATGGGAGGAGTGGCTGGATGATTTTTTGTTTTTGTTTTTTGTGATTATTTGTAAAGAGATAAAACCAGTGGGAGGGGTGATGGAGCTGAGACGGAAAAAAATCTACCAACTCTCCCTTTAGGAGCAGACCACTTACGAAGCTGATGTGTACATTAGAGGAGTAAAAAAAATTGCATTTAAAACAAAATCATTTCAGACGCTCTCACCCTTATTAGAATTTTAAACCTATTTGGAATTCCATTCAACAGTTCCAGCATAGTCATGGTTTCTGGCATAGATCTTCAAGCACCTTCTTGATAGTAGCAGGATCATCAGGAAATTTTCTCTCAAAACAAGCATTGTTCATAATTTTTCAAATGGCCTAACGAAGTTGCAGTTGCCCGTTCCTCAACGCATTTTAGCCAATTGTTTGGCATAGGCTCACAGGTTCTCGTGTGTCATCCGGCCTGTGGCTCTTGGTTGGTCGTCCGCAGTGGAGTCATGGTCGCTTGCTTGAAGAAGATGATGATGGCACTTTTGATGGTGTATGTTTTTCGGTGATGTGTGTTTTTTCCGGCGATGTGTGTTAGTCTCGTGGATTGCCAGGCAGCCAGGATACCATTTCTTACAGACGTGTTGTAACTATTTTTGCTCGGTTTTTCGCAAATTAACCAGCAACTCTCTTCTTCCTTTCTTTCTTTTTTCTAAAATGAATCGGCATCCTCCAAGGCCGACTCAAAAAACAGAAAAAGGATACTAGATGTACTACTAGTAGTAGTTACCAACGCCTTGGAGGCTTGGAGCTATAGGTCCGGTCCAAACCTCCCGCTTCAGTTCTTTCACCTCACCTTCCTCCTCTCGCTTGTCGACCGGCGTCGATCCCAATGCTGCTAACGCCAATTTATTTGCTGTCCATTACCACACTACGCACAGCTGCCGGAGTAATATGGGGATGTAATTTCCGGCCACGCGCCCTATTTAATCACAGGGCCCCTCCGGAACAATCGACCAACAAAAGGAATTGCTTGCTAGCCTCGCCGCGGTCGCCCTGCGCGTGCGCGTCTCCTCTACCGAACCGTCCGCCGTCGTCGCCGTCGCCATCGCCGTCGCTGTACATATACCTGTCGAACCATCCCGTCCCTTCCTCTACCTACCTTCTTCTTGGTACGGTGAGCTAGCTGTACCGCCACCGCGTCGCAGCATGGCGCCAGGTCTGCGGTTCCCGCCGGCGTTCGCCCTCGTGCAGCTCGCGGTCACGCTGCTCGCCGTGCTGCCTCGCCACGTTGTGCCGGACCTGGCCGGCGACCGCGACGCTTTGCTCGCCCTGCGCACCGCCGTGGGAAACCATCTCAAGTGGGACCGCTCGGTGTCCCCGTGCCAGGGGTGGCAAGGCGTCAGCTGCAGCCCCGGCCCGAACCAGCGCGTCGTCGAGCTGCGGCTAGTTGCCAAGAGCCTGAGCGGGCAGATCCCGGTCGGCACGGTGGGCAACCTCACCGCCCTGCAGACGCTGTCGCTCCGGTTTAACGCCATCTCCGGCCCCATCCCGGCGGACATCGGCGGCTGCGCCGAGCTCCGGTGGCTGTACCTCAAGGGGAACCGATTCGACGGCGACATACCGGAGAGCTTCTTCTCTCTGGCATTGCTCAAGAAGACCGACCTCTCCGAGAATCGCCTCACCGGCGGCGTGTCATCGGAGTTCAACAAGCTCGGGAACCTCGCCACGTTGAACCTCGAGGGAAACAACCTTAACGGCGCGCTCCCGAGCGGCCTCGACCTCCCGAAGCTGACGCAGTTCAACGTGTCCTACAACGGCCAGATCGATGGCCCCGTGCCCGCGTCACTCGCCGGGCTGCCCGCGAGCGCCTTCCTCGGGACGGCGCTTTGCGGCGGCCCTCTCGCTGCTTGCCCCAACTCCGACTCCGAGGCCCACAAGAGTCGCAAGCTAACCCTTGGCGCCATCGTCGGCATCATCATCGCTGCGTTGGTCGTTCTCATCATCATCCTTTCAATCTGCGTTCTCATCTTCAGCCGGCGGCGGCGGGCGGCGGCCGGGAGGTCCACCGAGGCCGCGGCCGACGTGCACGAGGGCACGGAGCCTATAACGGTGACCGTGGCAATGACGGGCAGGGACGCCGTGAAGCGGTCGCACTCCCCGCCAGGTTCGCCGTTGATCGGCGACGGCAAGAAGCTGGTGTTCCTGGGCAGCGCGCCGGAGAGGCCCTATGACCTGGAGACGATGCTGCGGGCGTCCGCCGAAGTGCTCGGCAAGGGCGTCCACGGGACGACGTACCGCGCAACGCTCGACGGCGGGGAGCCCGTCCTCGCCATCAAACGCCTCCGCGATGTGCACCTGCCCGAGCGCGAGTTCCGGGACAGGGTGGTCGCCCTCGGCGCTCTCCGCCACGACAACCTGCCGGGTCTCCGTGCCTACTTCTACAGCAAGGAGGAGAAGCTCCTCGTCTTCGACTTCGTCGGCGCCGGCAGCCTCTCCTCCCTTCTCCACGGTTCGTCGTTCGATCACACGCACCTCGGCTTCGCATTCTTCCGACCCCGCGTCCATGGCCGGCATGTTTAGATTTCCCTTCTTGTCTCTCGCAGGCAGCGGGGCGGAGCGCCTCGACTTCACGACACGCGCACGCATCGCGCTGGCGGCGGCGCGCGGCGTGGCGTTCATCCACGGCGGAGGGCCCAAGGCGTCGCACGGCAGCATCAAGGCGTCCAACATCGTGGTCAGCGGGAAGCGCGACAGCGCGTACGTGGCCGACTACGGCCTGGCCCAGCTCGTCGGCACCGCGGGGCTGCCGAAGCGGGGCACGGGCTACCGCGCCCCGGAGGTGACCGACGCGCGCGTCGTGTCGCAGAAGGCGGACGTGTACAGCTTCGGCGTGGTGGTGCTGGAGCTGCTCACCGGGCGCGCGCCGACGCACGCGCTCCCGGACGGCGGCGCTGGCGGCAGCGGCGTGGACCTCGCGCGGTGGGTGCGGTCGGTGGTGCAGGAGGAGTGGACGTCCGAGGTGTTCGACTCCGTCATCGGCAGCGAGCCGCGCGTGGAGGAGGAGATGATGCGGCTGCTGCAGCTCGGGATGGAGTGCACCGAGCAGCACCCCGACCGGCGCCCGACAATGGCCGAGGTGGAGGCGAGGATCGAGCGCATCGTCGAGGACGCGAGCCGGAGGGCCGACTTCAGCAGCACCGACGGCAGCCGGAGCGTGTCCGCATGAGCATCACCGGCCATATTCTTTTTCAAGGTTTATAAGAGTTTTTTGAAATGAGACGATTACGTTTATATTTTGTTACTGTATTTGTTGTTCTACAATAATGAAGGGGCTTTCATTTGACTCATAAGTTGGATACAATCACAAGGGTTTGCATAACTATGATGCACACCTTGTCATTTGTTGTTGTTGTTGCTACTCATACTGGTTGCAAAGTACTCATGTTTCATGTCTGCTGCATCATTCCCCCCTTGCTGAGCATTCAAATTCTTTCTTTCTTTCTCAGTGGATGAAATAAATGCAGCAAAGTTTTGTACTGAGAAATTTGATCAAATGAAGAGGCTCCCTACGCTAGGCAGTCGAATTAGTACTACATTTCCAGTACAAGTTACTACAATTCCTCAACTTGGAAGGAAAAACCACACGGGCAGCGTTTCGTCCGCACAAACGTCTCTTCGTCGAAGCTCTGGTCTTCCTCAGGAAACTCATGCTCATGGTCATGAGCAGAGAAACGAGGATCTGGCAGCCGATCCGCACGTGGATGATTATTGGGCGTGGTCGCTCCGGAGCATCGACTATCACTGGTGCTTTTCTGGGGATTATCAACTTTAGCTGGTCTCTCTGGCGCAAGCGCTGCTGAGCGCGCGTTGTAGGACTCTTTCAACCGTTGTCTCGTTACAATAGAACAGAGCAGCTGATACCACCTAGACAGAGCCTGAGCTTCCTCCTGCTTCCTTTCCGCAGCCTGTCTCCGTTCCTCTTCTTCTTTGTACGCCTGCCAGGAAGTGTCAACCAAGATTACAAACATGTCACATCACCTTAGTGTGGAGCTTGAGCTCAAAATTGCTCACTACGATGACGAAAGAGCACTGCCAGTTCACCAAAATACTATCCTTCATACCGCTACATTTGTATGCCAATACATCTCTGAAACATGCTACACAATTTATGCTGGTATTTTTTAGGCATACATGTGAGTTATAGATCTTCAATAACTTTAATCTAGGTCAACAACATTACTAGGTTGTATCAACGATCATGTATATCTTATTAACAGAATAACTGGTTTCAGTCATGGAAAGTAAACCAAATGCAGTATCCTCGACATACCTCCAAAATGGCATTTTTAAATTCGGCACATACAACAATTCCGTCATAAACTGGAGCACACCGACCGCTTCGGTAATCAAATCCAATCATGGCAGGAGCATAGTCGATTCCAAGCCTCTTTGCAACCTGGAATATTCTTGGTTTACTCAAGTGTACGGTACCGGGTGGAAGGCACTTCTCTGACCATACATCAACTTGGCCACGCTCATTCTTTGGATAAAATTTTTAGTCAGTATGTAGGAAGCACAAAAGAAATACTGATCGTTACTAAATAGCAAGTGATGCTCATTACCTTAGGAACAATGCCATTTACAGCACCAGGAAGTTGTAGGGGTTTGAGTTGCCATTTACCATATAATTCCGTGGTTGCCTGAAGTTCATCTTCATTGCTATTGGATTCACGCGACTGGGAGTTGAAAATCCTCTTTGGTCGTGTGACAATCTACATACAACAGAAAACAGTTACTCCACCTGTGAAAAGACGAGAGAAACAAGATAAGCCAGTGCTTCTGTTACCTTTGCAGGCGACTCGTTTTCTCTGACTTGCAGACCCTCCGTCAACCATCCGTGTCTTGATTGCAGTGTTTGAACACAAGATCTAGGATAAACAGGATGCCCCTTACAGAAGCCAAGCACTGGACCCTTGGGATGAAGAACCTGGTTCTTGTGCAGCCACTTCTCAAGAGCATATAGGTGGTGGTCTCTGTAAGCCTACATGGTTCCATAAATAATAATCAAAATAAGATAAGAATTAATTTTGGAAGAAGCAAAAGGGGGTAAAGTAAGTTATATTAATCTCTCTTAAATCCTGTATCGGCTGTACCTGTTGATTGGTAGGAAGAGGCTCTGTTAGGGCCCTGGTCTGAAGTTCCATATCTTCAGAGTCATTAGTTGCTGCCAATTCGAGCTGCTCTAGTGGTGCCAAAACTTTCTCCCACCACTCTGGATTCACTCTTCCCTGGACAATTCTGTGCCACTGCAAGCAATACCTGTAGAGCATGATTGTTATGCACGTGAAGAATTGTTATGCACATGTAGACATGTAGTACATGCCCAAAGGAGCACCAAGTTACGGAAAGGATCCTCAAAATCTCATTTAGGTTGTTTATCCTTTAAATTAAGAAGATATCTTTTAGCTTTGGGCCTTAGCCTATGAGCCAATTAGACATAAGATATATGATTTGTTATTTAGTTTGGGTTATTAGGCATCTATAGAAGACCCTTTATGAGAAATTAATCCAGCGAGTAAATAGAATAATAGTCCATCTACCTTGCCTCACAGGAGACAACACGCCCCTTACCTCTCTCCAAAACCCCACCCTATAACAAGAATTTCCTTAGTCAAGAACGCCAGTGACAGAGCTAGATATCTGCTAGCACATGAAAATAGTACAGAAGGCCTGTTTGATAGGTGCACAAATATTACTACCTTGGTCACCTGAAACATATATTTCTGGCTCTGTCCCTGAACCTTAATAGCACAAATTAAATGTTAAGTTGGAAAAATCGTAGAATTACTGATATTTGCCAAGTTTAAGACTTACTAGCAATACAGTGCTCCAAGTCATTCGGTTCAGACTGAATTTGCATTACAGGTTGTTGCATTAGCAAAGAATAATTTCAGTAATCATGCCTACAGTATTTCACTTTAGTTGCATTGTCTGGTTTGGCAAGTAGAAGGTCTAGTAAAAACCAAAGGCATAACTAGTATATATCGCTGTAACAGCACATAGAAAAACTTGTAAATTTCAAAGGAGGCAAACCTTCTAGTCACATCTTTAGCACCACCTCCAGCAAAGGCAACAACGTATCTCAAAGGCTTCCTGCAAACAGCAGAAGCAGCTTCTACTTTTCTTTCACCGTCAATAATATCATTTACAACATCAACATGCACCCATTTTCCAGTCAATGTCTGGCCACCGCAGTATACCTCGGCCCAATATAATGGCGGTCCACTTCTCGACCAAACTGCGCTTGAGTTGGACGCAACTTCTGCATTTTTACGTAATTTCTTCAGCGGTGTATAATCTAGTAGGGTGCCAATTGACTGACTGGATGTGGCAGCTAGCATTTCCTGAATTTCAGCTCCAGTGGCTGAAAGGGCCATTTGCAGTTGCAACTCAAATTCCACATCCCCTTTCCTTTTTGGTATTTCAGCATTACTGGATGTGAATGAATTTGGACTGCTGGATGATTCATCTTTCGATGTTGATGCATATTGATCTGCCTTGCAATTTGACAAGTTTTTAGACAAACTCTTGCAAGCTGATGTTCTTTTCAAATTTCCAAGATCACCTCGTTGCTTAGCCCTACTGAATCTATGTTCCGTATTAACTTCTAATCGAGCCGGAGAAAGAGTATTAAACTCATTATGGCCTGCAGCAACAGGACTACATGGTAGTGCCCTTGTAGAAAGCCTAGTTCCATCTTGATTTGGTGTCCCCATTGCTTTAGCATCAGGCTTGAGTCCAACAACATCCATATTTGTAACAAACCTACAAGATGTACTTAGGTATGGCTCAAAAGATGGTAAACAGAAACACAGTATAATGTAGTAACCCCCCTGATTCTTGCTTAATCTTCATGGGAACTTTGATAGGGTTGGAGAACTTACGAAAAATACTTATAGAGGATTAACTTCAGAACTGAAACCCAAGTATTTTATCAAGTCTAACTTCAAGCGAGCACTGATGCCTAATTGCCACTTACTGGCTTTCAGCCGTTCTCCTGAGCCGCCTTTTCTTAAATATATTTAAAGCATGATTCTTTTAAAATTACACACAAAATAGAGAACATAAAATTCAGTTCTCAGCACTGTAAATTAACTAAATCATACATAGCATGCAAAATGATTTACTATTAATATGCACCTGTATGGAACCAAATTTGGAACTAGAAGGACATCAATATGATGTATCGTGTATGATTACTGATGCAAGATGTTAAGATATGGGGATATGCCTAAACTCAAGCACACAATTAGTTGCACGGTGCTACCATACCTAGCTGTCAAGTTGAGTGCCCTAAACAGTGCCACTGATAGTGCACAGACCTGCATTGCAAACCATTTGTGGGTCAGTTTTACAATATGCTGCTTCAGAAGATAAATTCCATTTATAATGGAACATAGAAAATAAACTGTGGAGCAAGAAAACATGATTACTATCATTCATTTTTTTCTAGTTTTCTTAAATCTGAAAAAACTTCAAGGAGACATAATGTCAGCCTATATAAGGAATTCAGGACACTAATTTCTTCAGCAAGCAAAATATTAAGGGAGACGATACAGTACCTCTTCAGCAGTGCCTTCATGACTTTGAAGAGCGAAAGCCATATTTGATTCAAAAGACCCCTTGTCAGCAGATCGTGCAATTATACAGAAAGTACGATGGAACTGCATGCACAATAAATGTGTTTTAAGAAAGAAAAAAGAACATGTGGGAATTATTGTTTCATGTAATAAATACATGCAAGGCCCAAAAGGGGCTTACCCAGTTCACAAGACTACGTAATTTATTAGCGTCCAGTTTCAGAGTGTCTACGCCATTCCACAGTAAGTGCTGTGGTAAAACAGATAGAACTGAAGCCTGGAAAGAAAATTTAGAACAAACATGGTTTAGCTTGAAAGATGCCTCAGTTCAGTACTCCCTCTGTAAAGAAATATAAGAGCGTTTTGATCACTAAAATAGTGATCTAAATGCTCTTATATTTCTTTACGGAGGGAGTACTTCAGAAGAAAGATACCTCCAGTCACCAACATTAGCATAAAACAAGTAAAAAAATCTTGATATTTCATCATTTTGAAACATGCAATTTAAAATGGTATAAATGGATACCAATATAATTCACCTGAATAAGAGGATCATTGCAGGCCTTGTCAATTACCCTACCCCTTGCTAGCAGGCAAAGTAAATGGACCTTGTGCATGAGTTCAGCCAACTCCTAAATAAATCGAAAAGTAGTAATTGGTCAATAATAAAAAGATCCTAACAGAAAAAAAGTAGTAATTTGAAGTGTAATACAAAGAAATGGGAACTGATGCCGTTTTCACAGGATGTGGTTCAAGGCTTTCTTGTGACCAGGCTGCAGAGCATTACACTACTCAGCAAACAAGCTGATACCTGGAACTCCTCAGCAGTCAGCACACATTGTAGGCCACAGTCACAAACACAAATTCATTTCACAGGATAAAGTGGTAACAGGTTAGAAGCTAAATGCAAATGATTATGTGCACGTGGAGGCAGATGCCTTGATTAATAAAAATTTCTCTGCTCGTGAAAATGTTTTACCTTCTCTTCAGCAGTATGCCTTCGAACACTCTTCTTTTCAGTTGATGAAGGTACATCAGTGAACTCAACAGTGACCGTCTCACCAAGATCATGGGAATAACCCTCTTTGCATTCCACCGGAGAGACATGCCCATCCTCCCATTCCATGCCAGCAGCATCATTATCACCAATTGCCTCCGGCTCTTTTTCCTCCAGTTTTTTCTTTTCAGAACTCCCCACGCTGCACCTTTTCTTACCAGTATCATCATTCCGTTCGGTATTGACTTTACCTTTTTTGCGTTTGATCCCCAATGAGGATTCCAATTCCACCTGAAGTGATCAGCATAAGCAAATCCCATCAAGGAATACATAAGTTTGCCTTCCATGATTAAAATTGACCCTAAACCGTATTTCCCTCCTACGATGGAAATAGGAATTATTTTCAGAACTGAACACGAAGGTCTCCTTTTTTTAACTCAAAACTTAGAATTGCTATAATTCTTCAATTTCATAGGTCATACAAAAACTGGCACACTTTCAGTAGACAATTTTTTTTTGATCAAAAGGGGTTTCCCCCCACCCCATTTTTATTAAAACGGGGCAATTTGCGTCTCAATTAATTTTCAGTAGACAAATCATGTCCTCTCAATTAATTTGCGTCTGAAGTTTCAGCTCATTTAATCTGAATGCTGTACAACTATCTTAATACGGGAGAAGGAATACAAGTATATAAGTAAAACAAACACAAAACAACGATAATCTTGTAGTAGTAAAGAAACACATTAGAACATCGCTAGCTCCATTATCGACAGAAACAGCCTCCCCCTTAATCCCCTGGAATCATAACACCCAAGTTGGCGCCTTTTACTACCTGCCCAGCAACCGGCATTTGCAGTCTCGCATTGGTGGCGGGGGATTTCCCTTTCGCGGCGGGCGAAGCTCTCCGGCGATTATTGGCGCCGCCGGCCGCAACCTCCTCCGCTCCACCTCTCCCTACAGGAGGAAGAACAATAGCTTCAGCGAAAACACACGATGGTAAATAAATTACTCTATTAAATAAGAGGGCGGCAAGGAGGGCCGGACGGAGACAACCAGCAGCACCTGAGGAGGCGGGGGACGAAGCGGGTGGGGGTTTGGGCTCGCCGCGGGTCTGGCCCCTGGTCCGCATCGCTAGAGCCTCTGGTCTTCTTCTTCTTCTTGGCGGCAGGGAGGAGATGAGGGGTTAGGGGAAGCGGAGATGGCCCCCAGCCGCCGTTAGGTTTAGGGAAGCGGAACGACGGCGGCCACGACCGGAGGTGCTCGTGGCCGAGTGAGTTTCGCGCGCCGCGAGGCGTCGTGGGACCAGTCCTGGGAGGGGGAGTGGGCCCGACATGGAGGCGCGTGGCAGTGTTTGCTCCTTTCTTTTCACGGGCTTTCAGCAACACCAAGCCGGTGATCCCTGTTTTTTTTAAAAAAAAAACCGGTGATCCCTCAAAAAAAGACTGTGCTTTAAAAAATGCTCAAAATTGAAAATATTCCCATCTGAAAAATGGTAGGAAATGGCATAAAAAGGTTCATATACTTTTAAAAAAATGTTTGCATTGTTCAAATAATCATAAACGTGAAACACTAGAAATCAGAACAAGGGAAGAAGTCGGTTGCTAGTTTTTTACAAATCGCTCACTCACTCGCTTGCTAATCAACGTTAATGGGCCAGCCCACTCGATGTCGCCCATATTCGATTGCTGGACTTGACACACTGAGTGTCAAGCAAGAGCTACTGCAAAAGCACTAGGCCAACTCCAAACGGGAGATCCAAACCAACATGAAATTTGATCATTTTTTGTTCGTCTGAGTCTCCAAACGGACAGTGCACCCAATGGTGCTGCCTCATTTGGTGAGATGTCTGTTTTCGACATTTCGTCAAACACCTAACAGAGGCGGCCGCTGCCGGCATCAACGACGAGCACGCAGCCTTGCACCGTGTTTGTGGTACCCCACGTTGGTTCTGCTCGGTTGAGCCATGGATGGAGAGGAGGAAGCGGGTTTCTCGATGCTCGGAGAAGAAGACGCGAGAGTTGCTCTGCACGGTAGCCGGTGGTGCCATAGGGGTGGGGTGTGTCGGGAGGCCCTTGCCACTCCCACTCTCGCGCGCGCCTTGGAGGGCCTAGTTGTCTGCATGCGAAAGTGTGCCATCGACATCCTAGCCACCATCAACGATGATGGGCGGGAGGCGATCGTGGGCGTCGTGGAGAAGGAGACTAGCGACAAACGCCAACGTCCTGGCCGCTATCTATGATACTCCAGCGCGGCAGGGAGTCCACTCCGTCCCGACCAGGTCGAGCCCTGGTGCGCACCACTGGTCAAGACATCGAGCTCTCTCTCTCTCTCTCTCTCTCTGATACCGGGCTAACCCGGTGTAGGCCGATCTTTCACGATTGGAGTGGATTCCCTCGAAGAACACGATGAACACGGGGAAGAACGGGGAGAAATCACAAGGGGAAACACTCAAGAACAAGTCCAATCACACATCCACTAGACAATCAAACACACAAGATCCACAAGGTACATGAACAACAAAGGGAAAGATGCAAGGTAGAGTTCATCTCCGTGAGGAGGTCTTGAAGGGGGTCCGCCCCGTGAGGGGGTCTTGATGATATATCCCACAGGATCTTCTCCTAGATGGAGGTCTTGGCCTCCAAAGGAGTAGTAGTCTCTCTCTCTCTCTCAAGAGTAGAGTGGTACAAGGAGCAAAGCTCTCCATCAAATGAGCTATCACTTTGCTAACCCTAGAATGGATGAGGGGGTGGTCTATTTATAGTCTAAGCCACGAAGGGGTAAGTGGGAAAGGGGATACATGGGCCTCGGGCCCTGTCCATGCGCGCAGGCAGGCGCCGGATGTTCGGGCTGGGGGCCGGATGTCCGGCTGTTCACGAGACGCCGGATGTCCGGCCTGGCGGTGGCCGAATCTGTTCTTCTTTGGATCCAGGGTTGGTCGCCGGATGTCCGGGCATTGCTGAGGCGCCGGATGTCCGGGCTGGCGCCGGATGTCCGGCCGCTGAAGCTCTTGGCCTTCTGTTGGTGCAGCTCCTGGGCGGCTGCACAGGCGCCGGATGTCCGACCCTTGGCCCGGATGTCCGGCCGCTGTAGCGTCAGCAGCTCTGTCTTCTTCCGTCGTCGCTTCCAGGCTTCCCTCGCGGATGGTGTAGTTGTTCCTTGGTGCTTGCACTCCTCCTCGTCATCCATGAAGCTCCGACAATACCTGTGCATGCACACGGGAGAAGTGTCAAGTAGTATACCATCCTCGAAGGGGTCAAGTGAGCACGTGTAAAGGAGATGATTCACCTTTGTGTATGTGAAGTAGATGTCGCACATGTCACTCGCCAAACGGACTCTTGACATGGTGATGTCCATAGGATGCTCCGCATCATCTCCCCTCCCTTGGGAAAGATCCAACCTCGGATCGAAAACCAAATCACCATGGGAAAGAGATGGCTTCGCCGTGTAGGAGTGGACGTTCACCAAGTATTCATCATCTTGAAGCTCAAAATGGGCACTCTCCAATGTCGCACCGTCTTGTGATTCCTTCAAAAGGAGTAAGGACAACAAACACTTGGAAAAACAAATGTGGTTAGCGTTAGTGCAAAACCAAGCATTCAAGAGGTAATTCACCAAACAAGTGTCATTATCAAGCATAGCATAGGTTGTGACAAAGGATTGTGACATGGCATGTAAGCATATCAATGGAGCACAAGCAAAGATATCATGGGGACAAGTATGCAAATGTGAGGTAGTGATGCAAGTATGTGTGTCAAGAGAATAAGCATCTACCTCGAGGTCATAGCAAGCATTCACAAATTGCTCAATGAAAGGTCTATGGTAGGCATAAGAATCATTCACAACACCGAAGAAGATGAGATGTCTAAACACATGGGTCAAGTGCAAGACAATCCAAGCATAATGTGCATGGGGTGTAGTGAATATCGTGTGGCACTCAACACAATGGAAAGAGCAATTGTTCATCATGTTTTAGGCAAATCAAGTCAAGCATGTAGCAATCAATGGGACATGGCATATGTGAAGTGATGACATTGTTGCAACCAAACATATGAGAGGAGCAAGTAATCCAAGAATTGGATGCAACACACAAGGCATATATATCATGATGCATGGGAATGTGAAAATCGTGAATGGGAGAAATATCACTAACATGTGTGCAATCAAGGGGTCCAAGATGACAAATAAGTCTCATGGTGCAAGCAACACAAATAGTATGATCCACATTATGCATGCTCATGGTTTGAGGGTTCTCAAAAGAGAAGGATATCACCTTGAAAGCATGTCCTTGTGCGTCCTTCACAATGCCGAAGCACATGCAAGTGCGATGTAGAATCGTCGTGATTGAAGGTGGTTCGCTCTCAAGAGCTCGAATTGTCGACTCACGTGACGTGGAAGTCGACACAAAGTCCAAGTATCCTACACATGCACACAAGAAAACAAAGAACGTATGCGCATGGTAGATAAACACATCATCCATCATGATGGTTCTCTTATCTTGCACATAACCATTAGAAGCACAAGTGCATGAATAATATGATGCAGCAATGGCAATATCCATGGCACTAGGTATATGGTGAAAAGAGGTAAGACAAGCATGCTTCACAAGGAATATGTCAAAATCTCCAAATATATGTGAGAATGCTATGGGGGCAAACTCATTATCATGACTAAAAGCATTGTTGCACTCAATACATGGCAAATCATCTAGAATGAGAGAGGCAACACATGGAGATATATGACAAGAAGCAATATTAATCATGTGCAAAGCATGTAGGTGGTTGTCATCAACCGCATGAAAGGAGCAAGTATGAATCATTGGTGATGCAACAAGGCAAGCAATCATAGTAATCAAGTCGTGCAAGCTAGTAGTGCAAAGATGCCACATACTAAAGGAAATCATGGCAATCATGTCACATGAGCAAAAAATAGGCATGGGCAATGCACATGACATATCGCAAGCACGAACACAAAGCAAGATCATAGTATCATCATAGGCATGGGGCACAAAGCAAACATGGCAATAACAAGTGATATCTCCACCAAGCTTGCAAATACACATACAAGTATGAGAATCAATCATCATGTGTAATGCAAAGCATGGGTCACAAATGCATGGCAATGGCATAGGAATGAGCATATCATGCAAAGTGAACATGGCAAGATGGGCATATAATATGTAATGGACAATAACCCATAGCCAAGTGAGGGCCATGCAGAAGAAATGCGCGAAGTCTTTGCGCGAAGAGAGCGGTGGGAAAGACAATCCATGGGATCCCAAGTCATCATTGCTCTCTAGAGCTCGTTTTGTCAACTCGTGGGATTGTGAGGTTGACAAGTATTCATGGGTACCTACACAAAAGAGACACAAACCAAAAAATTGTGCGCGTGGTAAATGTACACATCATCCATCTTGATGTGTATGTGCATGTGTGAGTTAGTACAAGATAAGCATCGCTCAAAGAAATTTGATGCACGGTATAAGAACATGTCATCCATCATGAAAGAATAGTTACTGTGTATGACATGATGGGGACACAAATTGAGCATACAAATATATGGAACATCAATATCATGTTTATTCATGGGAAACATATGGTGCACACAAATATTGGGATCATGCAATGGATAGGATGAATCAAAATCTCCTAACATGTATGAGGAAACTATGGGGGTCTCCTCATGAGCAATAATGGAAACATCATATGGAGAAAATGGACAACATCCAAAATAATGCATATCCGAAGCTAGGTGGCCATGGCATGGCATATGAGATAAATGATGCAAAGGGAGCATATCAATATCATCACAAGAAAAACAAATGCCAATAACCATGGGATTGTCATCTATGCCATATGTGCAAATTGGGTTGATTTTAATAGCATATGCATAGTCACTACGAAGATATTGCAAATATGACATATGGTTGATCACAAGCATAGCATATGACAAGTCAAGCGGATTGTCAAACATGATGTGACCTAAAGAATTGTCACAAGAAATCCTATGTAACATGGCATCACAACTACTCCACATGGCAATCATCATACTCATCATAAATGGGTAAATCATCGCATGGGGAAGGCACACTAGCATGAAGCATGGTAATAGGTTGATCAACATCATGCAAGCAATCAATGTCAAGAATGTCCACTAGTGGGACTAGAGCATCACCATCACCTATGTTACCATTCTCATTCCACTCATGTGGTGTAGGTGAGGTGGCAAAGACCAAATGGTGGTCATCTTCATCTTGATGGAACCATGTGGGGGGTGCATCATATTCCACCATGGCCATCATCTTGTCCAAAGGGAGGACGAAGTCGTCGAGGATCGGCGCGTCGTCATAAATGGGACCTAGCACCAAATGAGAAGACACAATAAAGGTAGAGGTCAAGTTGTTAGAAATCATAGTGGCCTCACTCTCTCTATGTGGTGGCTCACTCACTCCCTCAAGGTAGGTGCACTCAAACTCACATATGGTGGAGTCACTCATCTCACTCGAATGGTGGGGGTTGTGGCTCTCCTCACATGGTAATTGGGGCAACACATCGTATATGGGGCTAGTGGTGAAGTCACTCTCACTCTCAATATGGTGGCACAAGTCACTCAAGTCATCATAAATCGCCGTGGTCGAAGTGAAATACTCAATCATCTCATCACCGTCACCGTGGATGAAGGCCTAAGATGGCACATCATCACTCTCCTCTATGACCTAAGGGAAAATCCCATGCTCGATCATCTCGTCATTGTCACCGTGGATGAAGGCCGAAGATGGCACATCATCACTCTCGCCTCCTAAGATGGAAGCATCATCCTTGCTCGTCACCATGTCGCTCGCCTCCAAAGCTTGGTCCTTGATGGTCTCTGTAGTCGTAGTCGTCGCCGCACCATCTTGAAAAAAAGTCGTGGAGGACTCGGCATCATCGATGCCACGAAGAGGAATGGCGGTGAAGTCGAACTTGGGAGCATCGTCTTGGAGCTCGTCGGACTTGGACATCTTGGTGGTACTATCCTCATGCTTGTTCTCATGGAGCTTGGTCGTTGCGAAGTGAGCTTGGGGTGGAGAAGCCTTGGCCTTCATGAGTTCTTGTTCCGCCTTGAGAGCACCAATGTAGTTGTCGTCGAGGGACTCGTAGTTCTCGAGGAAGATAGTCTTGGAGATGTCGTTGTGCAATCTCATCATGAAGTGGAACTTCATTGACATGGGGTCGTCCACGCCGGCTCGTCGCAAGGCATTCTTCATCTCGTTGAAGTACGCGTCGATGGACTTGGATCCTTGGGTGGTGTTCTCCAATTGGCGTAGAAGTTGTTCCGTGTAGGTTGGAGGCATGAACTCTCGCCGCAAAGCTCTCTTCGTCTTGGGCCAACTCATGTTGTGGCTCGCTGAAGGTGTGTGAAGCCACCATGTCGAGGCGTAGTTGTGGAAGTTTCTTGTGACACACTTCACTTGATCTTCGGGAGGAACTTGATGTAGCTTGAGGTAGTCGTCCATTAGGCGCTCCCACTCGAGATACTCCTCGGGTTCTAGAGTCCCATAGAAAGGAATCTCATGGTCGGTGTCGAGGTTGTAGTGGCTCATGGAAGTCACGGACTTGAGCTTGGGGAGCTTCTCTTGAGCGTAGTCTTGGGGTGCTTGTAGGCGAAGATGCCATATGTCCATAGGCGAAGATGCCTTGAAGTCGCTTGGCGAAGATGCCAAGGGAGATGGTGAAGTCGTTGAGCGGTTGTTGGTGTTGAGCTCTTGACCTTCACGTTCTTGTTGGTGATGGTGTCGATGCCGATGTGACCTTGCCGGACATGGTAGCTCAGAAGCACGTGCTCTTGAGTGTCTTCTCGAAGATGAGGAAGATCGCTTGTAGGACTTGATGAGGGCTTTGATCTCCCCCATTTGAGCTTGCATCTTGGCGTCGGTAGAGTTTTTCATGGCATCGAACTCGTCGTTGTTGTTGTAGGCTGAAGGTGAAATGCCTTGCCTATCCATCACAAGACTCGAGTAGAGGTGAGTAGGAAATAAGATAAACAATACCAAGTTACCTTTTTCCCAAAGTTGAGGATGTATCCCGTTTCACTCAATGTGAGATGAAAGAATAGTGGAATTGGTACCGGACTTGTCCACTCACACCTATAAACTAAAGCTTATGAAGTAGCTCGGTGAGGATAGTGGCAAAAAAATTTAATGCAAAATGTTAGCAAGAGTCAATAATGTTGAAAGAGATTCACAAATTCTCAAGTGAAACAAGTAGACCAATAGCAAAGGATGGCACACGGAAACACATACACGGATAGATAAATGGGGTCGTGCAACCAAGGAATGAGCACAAAATGTGGAGTCCACGAAAAACGCTCGTGTTGCACAACTCAAGAGAGACGCTAGCACGATTGCTCAATAGGCGGATACAACACTTGTGCACAACCTATAAGATGCAAAATGGATAAACTTTCTATCCCAAGTATGCTATGTATGTAAGGTTCCCGGTGTTTCTCACACAATGATCCAAGATGATCAAGTATGATACCATAGGAGATATTGTAATGCACTATGATACGATGCTATGGCTCTTGCTTACAAGCTCTTTATTCACTATTTTTCTTTGCTTAAAAGCTTATTCTCTTTTTTTTATGGCCACGATGCACAAACCAAGATAGCAATTGTATATATGCGGGAACAAACTTGTGACACAAGAGATGATATGATGATACCAATATGATATGGTATGTATGCAATGGAAGGGGTAGACCAATGATCACTAATGTGCACAAGTAACGTTGCCGGCAACACTCAAATGGCTAGTCTCGATAGGCAAGTGACGCAAAAATGGGCTAGGGGTTATCAATGTAATGGGAAGGGAGAATGTACAAAGATGTCGTCGAGGTTACCGTCTGTGTCAATGATGAGAGGCGGTGTTGTCGATGTCAACCCGTTCCTAATTAGCCGAAACACCTTAGGAAACGGAAAAACCACAACTCAAAATCTCAAGGACAAAAGTCAAATGGTGGTAGCGGAATGCGGTGGTGGTTGCGGAAGCTCAATGGGATTGCGGAAATGCAATGATGGGTTTTGGAGTATGCAATGCGGAAGTCGAGGGTAAGGTGGTGAACTGTACACGGTGTCGGAGTTGGAAGCACGGTCCCTAAGTAGCCGAAACACCTTATGAGACACAACTCACAACACAAACAAAGTTGGGTTAAGTTGGGGTGGGGGAAGTGTATGGTGGGTAGGCCTATGCGGAAGTTATGGTGGTGGTTGATGAAGAAGCAACCGTCCCTAAGTAGCCTAAACACTTTAGGAGACTCGAATCACAACTCAAACAACCACTAATGCTATAAGGAACAAAATGGGTTAGGTTGCGGAAGTTGGTGGTGGTTACGCGGATGATGTGGTGGAAGCCCTAGGCAAAGATGCCAAAGTGCCAAAAATTTGATGGGGTCAAATGGTGTTGAGACCATGATACGTCTCCAACGTATCTATAATTTTTGATTGTTCCATGCTATATTATATTCTGTTTTGGACATTATTGGGCTTTATTATACACTTTTATATTATTTTTGGGACTAACCTATTAATCGGAGGCCCGGCCCAGAATTGTTGTTTTTTGCCTATTTCAGAGTTTCGCAGAAAAAGAATGTCAAACGGAGTCCAAACGGAATGAAACCTTCGGGAACGTGATTTTTGGAACGAACATGATCCAGAGGACTTGGACCCTACGTAAAGAAAGCATCCAGGAAGGCACGAGGTAGGGGGGCGCGCCTACCCCCCCAGGTGCGCCCTCCACCCTCGTGGGGCCCACGTTGCTCCACCGACGTACTTCTTCCTCCTATATATACCTACGTACCCCCAAACTACCAGATACGAAGCCCAAAACCTAATTCCACCGCCGCAACCTTCTGTACCCATGAGATCCCATCTTAGGGCCTTTTCCGGAGCTTCGCCGGAGGGGGTATCGATCACGGAGGGCTTCTACATCAACACCATAGCCTCTTCGATGTGTGTGAGTATACGTAGTTTACCTCAGACCTTCGGGTCCATAGTTATTAGCTAGATGGCTTCTTCTCTCTTTTTGGATCTCAATACAAAGTTCTCCCCCTCTCTTGTGGAGATCTATTCGATGTAATCTTCTTTTGCGGTGTGTTTGTTGAGACCGATGAATTGTGGGTTTATGATCAAGTTTATCTATGAACAATATTTGAATCTTCTCTGAATTCTTTTATGTATGATTGGTTATCTTTGCAAGTCTCTTCGAATTATCAGTTTGGTTTGGCCTACTAGATTGATCTTTCTTGCAATGGGAGAAGTGCTTAGCTTTGGGTTCAATCTTGCGGTGTCCTTTCCAAGTGACAGTAGGGGCAGCAAGGCACGTATTGTATTGTTGCCATCGAGGATAACAAGATGGGGTTTATATCATATTGCATGATTTTATCCCTCTACATCATGTCATCTTACTTAAAGCGTTACTCTGTTCTTTTGAACTTAATACTCTAGATGCATGCTGGATAGCGTTCGATGTGTGGAGTAATAGTAGTAGATGCAGGCAGGAGTCGGTCTACTTGTCGCGGACGTGATGCCTATATACATGATCATACCTAGATACTCTCATAACTATGCTCAATTCTGTCAATTGCTCAACAGTAATTTGTTTACCCACCATAATACTTATGCTCTCGAGAGAAGCCACTAGTGAAACCTATGGCCCCCGGGTCTATTTTCTATCATATTAATCTCCCGTCAACAAGATATTTCTTTTGCCGTTTATTTTGATTTCTTTACTTTGCATCTTTATCATAAAAATACCAAAAATTTTATCTTATCATATCTATCAGATCTCACTTTCGTAAGTGACCGTGAAGGGATTGACAACCCCTTTACTGCGTTGGTTGCGAGGATTTTATTTGTTTGTGTAGGTGCGAGGGACTCGTGCGTGGCCTCCTACTGGATTGATACCTTGATTCTCAAAAACAGAGGGAAATACTTAGGCGGCTTTACTGCATCACCCCTTCCTCTTCAAGGGAAAACCAACGCAGTGCTCAAGAGGTAGCAAGAAGGATTTCTGGTGCCGTTGCCGGGGAGGCTTACGCAAAGTCAAGTCAAGATTTGAACTCCCGACAACGAGCCATTTCTGGCGCTGTTGCCGGGGAGTCTACGCAAAAGTCAACATACCAAGTACCCATCACAAACCCTTATCTCCCGCATTACATTATTTGCCATTTGCCTCTCGTTTTCCTCTCCCCCACTTCACCCTTGCCGTTTTATTCGCCCTCTCTTTTTCGTTCGCCTCTTTTTCGCGTGCTTCTTGTTTGCCCGTGTGTTGGATTGCTTGCTTGTCACGATGGCTCAAGATAATACCAAATTGTGTGACTTTACCAATACCAACAACAATGATTTCCTTAGCACTTCGATTGCTCCTCTTACCGATACTGAATCTTGTCATGAAAGATCAATTCGCCGGCCTTCCTAGTGAAGATGCCGCTACCCATCTAAATAGCTTCGTTGATTTGTGTGATATGCAAAAGGAGAAAGATGTGGACAATGATATTGTTAAATTGAAGCTATTTCCTTTTTCGCTTAGAGATCGTGCTAAAGCTTGGTTTTCGTCTTTGCCTAAAAATAGTATTGACTCTTGGAATAAGTGCAAAGATGCTTTTATCTCTAAGTATTTTCCTCCCGCCAAGATCATCTCTCTTAGAAACGATATCATGAATTGTAAGCAACTTGATCATTAACATGTTGCACAAGCTTGGGAGAGGATGAAATTAATGATACGTAATTGCCCTACACATGGTTTGAATTTATGGATAATTATACAAAAGTTTTATGCCGGACTGAATTTTGCTTCTAGAAATCTTTTAGATTTGGCCGCGGGAGGCACTTTTATGGAAATCACTTTAGGAGAAGCTACTAAACTCCTAGATAATATTATGGTTAATTATTCTCAATGGCACACTGAAAGATCTACTAATAAGAAAGTGCATGCGATAGAAGAAATTAATGTTTTGAGTGGAAAGATGGATGAACTTATGAAATTATTTGCTAATAAAAGTGTTTCTTCTGATCCTAATGATATGCCTTTGTCTACTTTGATTGAGAATAATAATGAATCTATGGATGTGAATTTTGTTGGTAGGAATAATTTTGGTAACAACGCGTATAGAGGAAACTTTAATCCTAGGCCGCATCCTAGTAATTCCTCTAATAATTATGGTAATTCCTACAACAATTCTTATGGAAATTTTAATAAGATGCCCTCTGAATTTGAGACTAGTGTTAAGGAGTTTATGAATTCGCAAAAGAATTTCAATGCTTTGCTTGAAGAAAAATTGCTTAAAGTTGATGAATTAGCTAGGAACGTTGATAGAATTTCTCTTGATGTTGATTCTTTGAAACTTAGATCTATTCCACCTAAGCATGATATCAATGAGTCTCTCAAGGCCATGAGAATTTCCATTGATGAGTGCAAAGAAAGAACCGCTAGGATGCGTGCTAAGAAAGATTGTTTTGTGAAAGCGTGTTCTTCTAGTTTCTATGAAAATAAAGATGAAGATCTAAAAGTTATTGATGTGTCCCCTATTAAATCTTTGTTTTGCAATATGAATCTTGATAATGATGGGACTGAATATGATCCACCTTTACCTAGAAGGCGTTCCAAAAATTCGGAGTTTTTAGATCTTGATACAAAAATTGGTAAAAGCGGGATTGAAGAGATCAAAACTCTAGATATTAATGAACCCACTATTTTGGATTTCAAGGATTTTAATTATGATAATTGCTCTTTGATAGATTGTATTTCCTTGTTGCAATCCGTGCTAAATTCTCCACATGCTTATAGTCAAAATAAAGCCTTTACCAAACATATCGTTGATGCTTTGATGCAATCTTATGAAGAAAAACTTGAGTTGGAAGTTTCTATCCCTAGAAAACTTTATGATGAGTGGGAACCTACTATTAAAATTAAAATTAAAAATCATGAATGCTATGCTTTGTGTGATTTGGGTGCTAGTGTTTCCACGATTCCAAAGACTTTGTGTGATTTGCTAGGTTTCCGTGATTTTGATGATTGCTCTTTAAACTTGCACCTTGCGGATTCCACCATTAAGAAACCTATGGGAAGAATTAATGATGTTCTTATTGTTGCAAATAGGAATTATGTGCCCGTAGATTTTATTGTTTTTGATATAGATTGCAATCCTTCATGTCCTATTATTCTTGGTAGACCTTTCCTTAGAACGATTGGTGCAATTATTGATATGAAGGAAGGGAATATTAGATTCCAATTTCCGTTAAGGAAAGGCACGGAACACTTCCCTAGAAAGAAAATAAAATTACCTTATGAATCTATTATGAGAGCCACTTATGGATTGCCTACCAAAGATGGCAATACCTAGATCTATCCTTGCAATTATGCCTAGCTAGGGGCGTTAAACGATAGCGCTTGTTGGGAGGCAACCCAATTTTAATTTTTTAGTTTTTTGCTTTTTGCTTCTGTTTAGGAATAAATATTTGATATAGCCTCTGGTTAGATTTGTTTTTATGTTTTAATTAGTGTTTGTGCCAAGTTTAACCTATAGGATCTTCTTGGATGAAAGTTATTTGATCTTGCTGAAAATTCCAGAAACTTTCTGTTCACGAAAATAATTGTTAAAAATCACCAGAACGTGATAAAATATTGATTCCAATTGCTGCTGATCAATAAAAAATTCTCTAGGTCTTCCTATTTTGGCTGAATTTTTGGAGTTCCAGAAGTTTGCGTTAGTTACAAATTACTACAGACTGTTGTGTTTTTGACAGATTCTGTTTTTCGTGTGTTGTTTGCTTATTTTGATGAATCTATGGCTAATAAAATAGTTTATAAACCATAGAGAAGTTGGAATACAGTAGGTTTAACACCAATATAAATAAATAATGAGTTCATTACAGTACCTTGAAGTGGTGTTTTGTTTTCTTTCGCTAACGGAGCTCACGAGATTTTCTGTTAACTTTTGTGTTGTGAAGTTTTCAAGTTTTGGGTGAAAGATTTGATGGATTATGGAACAAGGAGTGGCAAGAGCCTAAGCTTGGGGATGCCCATGGCACCCCAAGATAATCTAAGGACACCTAAAAGCCAAAGCTTGGGGATGCCCCGGAAGGCATCCCCTCTTTCGTCTACTTCCATCGGTAACTTTACTTGGAGCTATATTTTTATTCACCACATGATATGTGTTTTGCTTGGAGCGTCTTGTATTATTTGAGTCTTTGTCTTTTAGTTTACCACAATCATCCTTGCTGTACACACCTTTTGAGAGAGACACACATGATTCGGAAATTATTAGAATACTCTATGTGCTTCACTTATATCTTTTGAGTTATATAGTTTTGCTCTAGTGCTTCACTTATATCTTTTAGAGCACGGCGGTGGATTTGTTTTATAGAAACTATTGATCTCTCATGCTTCACTTATATTATTTTGAGAGTCTTAAAACAGCATGGCAATTTGCTTTAATTATAATATCATGAGAAATTTGATGCTAGATAATTGTTTTGAGATATAAAGGTGGTAATATCATAGTTGTGCTAGTTGAGTAATTGTGGAATTGAAAAATACTTGTGTTGGAGTTTGTGATTCCCGTAGCATGCACGTATGGTGAACCGTTATGTAACGAAGTCGGAGCATGAGGTATTTATTGATTGTCATCCTTTGTGTGGCGGTCGGGATCGCGCGATGGTTAACTCCTACCAACCCTTCCCCTAGGAGCATGCGTAGTAGTACTTTGCTTCGAGGGCTAATAAATTTTTGCAATAAGTATATGAGTTCTTTATGACTAATGTGAGTCCATGGATTATACGCACACTTACCTTTCCGCAATTTTCTAGCCTCTTCGGTACCGTGCATTGCCCTTTCTCACCTTGAGAGTTGGTGCAAACTTCGCCGGTGCATCCAAACCCCGTGATATGATACGCTCTATCACACATAAACCTCCTTATATCTTCCTCAAAACAGCCACCATACCTACCTATTATGGCATTTCCATAGCCATTCCGAGATATATTGCCATGCAACTTTCCATCGTTTCGTTTATCATGACACGCTCCATCATTGTCATATTGCCTTGCATGATCATGTAGTTGACATTGTATTTGTGGCAAAGCCACCATTCATAATTCTTTCATACATGTCGCTCTTGATTCATTGCATATCCCGGTACACCGCCGGAGGCATTCACATAGAGTCATATTTTGTTCTAAGTATTGAGTTGTAATTCATGAGTTGTAAGTAAATAAAAGTGTGATGATCATCATTATTAGAGCATTGTCCCAAGTGAGGAAAGGATGATGGAGACTATGATTCCCCCACAAGTCGGGATGAGACTCCGGACTAAAAAAAAGAGGCCATAAAAAAGAGAAAAGGCCCAAATAAAAAAATGAGAGAAAAAGAGAGAAGGGACAATGTTACTATCCTTTTACCACACTTGTGCTTCAAAGTAGCACCGTGATCTTCATGATAGAGAGTCTCTCATTTTGTCGCTTTCATATACTAGTGGGAAATTTCATTATAGAACTTGGCTTGTATATTCCAATGATGGGCTTCCTCAAATGCCCGAGGTCTTCGTGAGCAAGCAAGTTGGATGCACACCCACTTAGTTTCTTTTGTTTGAGCTTTCATACACTTATAGCTCTAGTGCATCCGTTGCATGGCAATCCCTACTCCTTGCATTGACATCAATTGATGGGCATCTCCATAGCCCGTTGATTAGCCTCGTTGATGTGAGACTTTCTCCTTTTTTGTCTTCCCACATAACCCCTACCATTATACCTTATTCCACCATAGTGCTATATCCATGGCTTGCGCTCATGTATTGCGTAAGAGTTGAAAAGGCTGAAGCGCGTTAAAAAGTATGAACCAATTGCTTGGCTAAAACCGGAGTTGTACATGATATGAATATTTTGTGTGGGGAAGATGGAGCATAGCCAGACTATATGATTTTGTAGGGATAACTTGCTTTGGCTATGTTATTTTGGTAAGACATAATTGCTTGGTTAGCATGCTTGAAGTATTATTGTTTTTATGTCAACATTAAACTTTTATCTTGAATCATATTAAATCTGAACATTCATGCCACAATAAGAAGAATTACATTGAAATTATGCTAAGTAGCATTCCACATCAAAAATTCTGTTTTTATCATTTACCTACTCGAGGACGAGCAGGAATTAAGCTTGGGGATGCTTGATACGTCTCCAACGTATCTATAATTTTTGATTCTTCCGTGCTATATTATATTCTGTTTTGGACATTATTGGGCTTTATTATACACTTTTATATTATTTTTGGGACTAACCTATTAACCGGAGGCCCAGCCCAGAATTGCTGTTTTTTGCCTATTTCAGAGTTTCGAAGAAAAAGAATATCAAACGGAGTCCAAACGGAATGAAACCTTCGAGAACGTGATTTTTGGAACGAACGTGATCCAGAGGACTTGGACCCTACGTCAAGAAAGCAACCAGGAAGGAACGAGGTAGGGGGGCACGCCTACCCCCCAGGCGCGCCCTCCACCCTCGTGGGGCCCACGTTGCTCCACCGACGTACTTCTTCCTTCTATATATACCTAGGTACCCCCAAACTACCAGATACGGAGCCAAAAACTTAATTCCACCACCGCAACCTTCTGTACCCGTGAGATCCCATCTTGGGGCGTTTTCCGGAGCTCCGCCGGAGGGGGCATCGATCACGGAGGGCTTCTACATCAACACCATAGCCTCTCCGATGATGTGTGAGTAGTTTACCTCAGACCTTCGGGTCCATAGTTATTAGCTAGATGGCTTCTTCTCTCTTTTTGGATCTCAATACAAAGTTCTCCCCCTCTCTTGTGGAGATCTATTCGATGTAATCTTCTTTTGCGGTGTGTTTGTTGAGACCGATGAATTGTGGGTTTATGATCAAGTTTATCTATGAACAATATTTGAATCTTCTCTGAATTTTTTTATGTATGATTGGTTATCTTTGCAAGTCTCTTCGAATTATTAGTTTGGTTTGGCCTACTAGATTGATCTTTCTTGCAATGGGAGAAGTGCTTAGCTTTGGGTTCAATCTTGCGGTGTCCTTTCCCAGTGACAGTAGGGGCAGCAAGGCACATATTGTATTATTGCCATCGAGGATAACAAGATGGGGTTTATATCATAGTGCATGAGTTTATCCCTCTACATCATGTCATCTTACTTAAAGCGCTGCTCTATTCTTTTGAACTTAATACTCTAGATGCATGCTGGATAGCGGTCGTTGTGTGGAGTAATAGTAGTAGATGCAGGCAGGAGTCGGTCTACTTGTCGCGGACGTGATGCCTATATACATGATCATACCTAGATACTCTCATAACTATGCTCAATTCTGTCAATTGCTCAACAGTAATTTGTTTACCCACCGTAATACTTATGCTCTCGAGAGAAGCCACTAGTGAAACCTATGGCCCCCGGGTCTATTTTCTATCATATTAATATCCCGTCAACAAGCTATTTCTTTTGCCGTTTATTTTTCTTTCTTTACTTTACATCTTTATCATAAAAATACCAAAAAAATTATCTTATCATATCTATCAGATCTCACTTTCGTAAGTGACCGTGAAGGGATTGACAACCCCTTTATTGTGCTGGTTGCGAGGATTTTATTTGTTTGTGTAGGTGCGAGGGACTCGTGCGTGGCCTCCTACTGGACTGATACCTTGGTTCTCAAAAACTGAGGGAAATACTTACGCTGCTTTACTGCATCACTCTTTCCTCTTCAAGGGAAAACCAACACAGTGCTCAAGAGGTAGCAGACCAATCTAGGGGGAGAGATGATGTCAATAGCTACTCAACAAGCTAAAGAACGCGAAAATCAGACTCCGGATGTGAAAGTTATGGGCAAAACGGTGAAACACGGGAGGCTGATGCTCCACGGGTCGGACATCCGGGGGTGGGGGCCAGATATCCGGGGGCTGATGTCCAGAACCGTGCAGATTTTGTGCTCCAGGAGCCGGATGTCCGGCTTGGGGTCCGGATGTCCGGCCTGAGGCCCGGATGTCCGGCCCGACGATTCCAGATCGGTATTTGGACTTCGAAACTCGATTCGGGGCGGAAATGGATGATTTCGGGGGCAAAATTTGACGGATTTCGTGGATGGAAAGTGGGGAAACTTGGGGAGATGCTAGATCCCCTTAAACCAAGCAAATCCATGGATCAGAATCAACAAAACATCATCAAACCAACAAATCACAAAAAAAATTAGGGGCTATTTTTGGTGGGGATTTTCGAATTTAGGACGAAATCAAGCAAAAGAAGGCTAGAAAACAAAGAGGGGAGCCTGCAAATTCGTGATAAACGTGGCTCATGATACCATATGATACGGGGCTAACCTGGTGTAGGCCGATCTTTCACGATTGGAGTGGATTCCCTCGAAGAACACGATGAACACGGGGAAGAACAGGGAGAAATCACAAGGGGAAACACTCAAGAACAAGTCCAATCACACATCCACTGGACAATCAAACACACAAGATCCACAAGGTACATGAACAACAAAGGGAAAGATACAAGGTAGAGTTCATCTCCGTGAGGAGGTCTTGAAGGGGGTCCGCCCCGTGAGGGGGTCTTGATGATATCTCCCGCGGGATCTTCTCCTAGATGGAGGTCTTGGCCTCCAAAGGAGTAGTAGTCTCTCTCTCTCTCTCAAGAGTAGAGTGGTACAAGGAGCAAAGCTCTCCATCAAATGAGCTATCACTTTGCTAACCCTAGAATGGATGAGGGGGTGGTCTATTTATAGTCTAAGCCACGAAGGGGGTAAATGGGAAAGGGGATACATGGGCCTCGGTCCCTGTCCATGCGCGCAGGCAGGCGCCAGATGTCCGGGCTGGGGGCCGGATGTCCGGGCTGGGGGCCGGATGTCCGGCTGTTCGCAAGATGCCGGATGTCTGGGGCACTGGCCGGATGTCCGGCCTGGCGGTGGCCAAATCTGTTCTTCTCTGGATAGGCGTCGCCGGATTTCCGGGGTTGGTCGCCGGATGTCCGGGTGTTGCTGAGGCACCGGATGTCCGGGCTGGCGCCGGATGTCCGGCCGCTGAAGCTCTTGGCCTTCTGTTGGTGCAGCTCCTGGGCGGCTGCACAGACGCCGGATGTCCGGCCCTTGGCCCGGATGTCCGGCCGCTGTAGCGTCAGTAGCTCTGTCTTCTTCCGTCGCCGCTTCCAGGCTTCCCTCACGGATGGTGTAGTTGTTCCTTGGCGCTTGCACTCCTCCTCGTCATCAGTGAAGCTCCGACAATACCTATGCATGCACACGGGAGAAGTATCAAGTAGTATACCATCCTCGAAGGGGTCAAGTGAGCACATGTAAAGGAGATGATTCACCTTTGTGTATGTGAAGTAGATGTCGCACGTGTCACTCACCAAACGGACTCTTGACATGGTGATGTCCATAGGATGCTCCGCATCACTCTCTCTCTCTCCAGCCGGCAGCACCACATCTCTCTCTTTGGCCGACAAAAAAGAAGGAGATGTCGGGAGAGGGCCATGTTGGGGAACGTAGTATTTCAAAAAATTTACCTACAATCACACAAGATCTATCTAGGAGATGCATAGCAATGAGCGAGGAGAGTGTGTCCACGTACCCTCATAGATCGAAAGCGGAAGCATTTAGTAATGCGGTTGATGTAGTCGAACGTCTTCGCGATCCAACCGATCCAAGCACTAAACGTACGGCACCTCCGCGTTTAGCACACATTCAGCTCGATGACATCCCTCGAGCTCTTGATCCAGTTGAGGCCGAGGGAGAGTTCCGTCAGCACGACGGCGTGGTGACGGTGATGATGAAGTTACCGGCGCAGGGCTTCACCTAAGCACTACGACGATATGACCGAGGTGTGTAACTGTGGACTGGGGCACCACACACGGCTAAGAGATTGTCTGTTGTGCTATTGGGGTGCCCCCTGGCCACGTATATAAAGGACTTTATTCATGCGCTTTACACCAATATGACCTAAACGGCAGTGCCACAAATAAGTTGCACTATCATTATTAAACTTATATCTTTTGGCTTCAATACTATGAATATGTGTATCACTACTATCGAGATTCAACAAAAATATACCACTCATCAAGGGCGCATGACCATAAAAGATATTACTCATATAAATAGAACAACCATTATTCTCTGATTTAAATGAATAACCGTCTCGCATCAAACAAGATCCAGATATAATGTTCATGCTTAACGCTAGCACCAAATAACAATTATTCAGGTCTAAAACTAATCCCGAAGGTAGATGTAGAGGTAGTGTGCCGACGCCGATCACATCGACTTTGGAACCATTTCCCACCCGCATCGTCACCTCGTCCTTAGCCAATCTTCGCTTAATCCGTAGCCCCTGTTTGAGTTGCAAATATGAGCAACAGAACCAGTAGCAAATACCCAGGCGCTACTACGAGCATTAGTAAGGTACACATCAATAACATGTATATCAAATATACCTTTCACTTTGCCATCCTTCTTATCCGCCAAATACCTGGGACAGTTCTGCTTCCAGTGACTAGTCCCTTTGCAGTAGAAGCACTCAGTCTCAGGCTTAGGTCCAGACTTGGGCTTCTTCACTTGAGCAGCAACTTGCTTGCTGTTCTTCTTGAAGTTCCCCTTCTTCCCTTTGCCCTTTTTCTTGAAACTAGTGGTCTTGTTAACCATCAACACTTGATGCTCCTTCTTGATTTCTACCTCCGCAGCCTTTAGCATCGCGAAGAGCTCGGGAATTGTCTTATCCATCCCTTGCATATTATAGTTCATCACGAAGCTTTTGTATCTTGGTGGCAGTGATTGAAGAACTCTGTCAATGACACTATCAATAGGAAGATTAACTCCCAGTTGAGTCAAGTGGATGTGGTACCCAGACATTCTGAGTATGTGTTCACTGACAGAACTATTCTCCTCCATTTTGCAGCTGGGCATTTGCTTGAAATATTAACTTCAACTCCTGGAACATCTCATATGCTCCATGGTGTTCAAAATGTCGTTGAAGTCCCGGTTCTAAGCCGGAAAGCATGACACACTGAACTATCGAGTAGTCATCAGCTTTGCTCTGCCAGACGTTCGTAACATCTAGAGTTGCTCTTGCAGCGGGTCTTGCACCTAGTGGTGCTTCCAGGACGTAATTCTTTTGTGCAACAATGAGGATAATCCTCAAGTTACGGACCCAGTCGGTGTAGTTGCCACCATCATCTTTCAACTTAGCTTTCTCTTGGAACGCATTAAAATTCAAAGGAACGGTAGCACGGGCCATTGATCTACAACAACATAGACATGCAGAATACTATGAGGTACTAAGTTCATGATAAATTAAAGTTTAATTAATCATATTACTTAAGAACTCCCACTTAGATAGACATCCCTCTAGTCATCTAAATGATCACGTGATCCAAATCAGCTAAACCGTGTCCGATCATCATGTGAGATGGAGTAGTTTTCAATGGTGAACATCACTTTGTTGATCATATCTACTATATGATTCAGACTCGACCTTTCGGTATCAGTGTTCCGAGGCCATATCTGCATATGCTAGGCACGTCAAGTTTAACCCGAGTATTCTGCGTGTGCAAAACTGGCTTGCACCCGTTGTATGTGAATGTAGAGCTTATCACACCCGATCATCACGTGGTGTCTCGGCACGACGAACTGTAGCAACGGTGCATACTCAGGGAGAACACTTATACCTTGAAATTTAGTGAGAGATCATCTTATAATGCTACCGCCGTAGCAAGAAAAATAAGAAGCATAAAGGATAAACATCACATGCAATCAAAATAAGTGATATGATATGGCCATCATCATCTTGTGCCATTGATCTCCATCTCCAAAGCACCATCATGATCACCATCATCACCGGCTTGACACCTTGATCGCCATCGAAGCATCGTTGTCGTCTCGCCAACTATTGCTTCTACGACTATCGCTACCGCTTAGTGATAAAGTAAAGCAATTACATGGCGATTGCATTTCATACAATAAAGCGACAACCATAAGGCTCCCGCCAGTTGCCGATAACTTTTACAGAACATGATCATCTCATAAAACAATTTATATATCATCACGTCTTGACCATATCACATCACAGCAAGCCCTGCAAAAACAAGTTAGACGTCCTCTACTTTGTTGTTGCAAGTTTTACGTGGCTGCTACGGGCTTCTAGCAAGAACCGTCCTTACCTACGCATCAAAACCACAACGATTTTTCGTCAAGTGTGTTGTTTTAACCTTCAATAAGGACCCGACGTAGTAAAACTCGATTCAACTAAAGTTGGAGAAACAGACACCCACTAGCCACCTATGTGCGAACCACGTCGGTAGAACCAGTCTCATGAATGCGGTCATGTAATGTCGGTCTGGGCCGCTGTTGGGGAACATAGTAATTTCAAAAAAATCCTACGCACACGCAAGATCATGGTGATGCATAACAACGAGAAGGGAGAGTGTTGTCCACGTACCCTCGTAGACCGAAAGAGGAAGCATTATGACAACACGGTTGATGTAGTCGTACGTCTTCACGATCGACCGATCCTAGTACAGAACGTACGGCACCTCCGCGATCTGCACACGTTCAGCTCGGTGAGGTCCCATGAACTCATGGTCCAGTAGAGCTTCGAGGGAGAGCTTCGTTAGCACGACGGCGTGATGATGGTGATGATGAAGCTACCGGCGCAGGGCTTCGCCTAAGCACTACGATGATATGACCGAGGTGGATTATGGTGGAGGGGGCACCGCACACGACTAAGAGATCAATGATCAACTTGTGTGTTCATGGGGTGCCCCCCTCCCCCGTATATAAAGGAGTGGAGGAGGGGAGGGGCCGACCCTCTCTATGGCGCGCCCTAGGGGAGTCCTACTCCCACCGGGAGTAGGATTCCCCCTGTCGGTGTCAAAACCGGCGGATGTCGGGTAGGGGGTCCCGAACTGTGCGTCTAGGATCGATGGTAACAGGAGACGGGGGACATGATGTTTACCCAGGTTCGGGCCCTCTCTATGGAGGTAATACCCTACTTCCTGCTTGATTGATCTTGATGAATATGAGTGTTACAAGAGTTGATCTACCACGAGATCGTAATGGCTAAACCCTAGAAGTCTAGCCTATAAGTATATGGTCATGAATATCTCCCCATCCGGACTACGCTCTCCGGTTTATATAGACACCGGAGAGATCTAGGGTTACATGGAGTCGGTTACACCAATGGGAATCTACATAGTCGGTCGCCAAGCTTGCCTTCCACGCTAAGTAGAGTCCAATCCGGACACGGGTGCAGTCTTCGGTCTTCATGTCTTCACAGCCCATCAGTCCAGCCCAGTAGATAACAGGCCGGACGCCTGACGAGCCCTTAGTCCAGGACTCCCTCAGTAGCCCCCGAACCAGGCTTCAATGACGAGGTGTTCGGCGTGTAGATAGTCTTCGGCGTTGCAAGGCGGGTTCCCTCTCCAAGTAATACATTCGGCCATTGATCCAATGTCGCCTCCTTGGCTTCTGTACATTAAATAATCTTCACCCTCCACGTGTCGAGCGAATGTGGAAAGTCAGGGTATTTTGCGAATAACACCTCGTCCATGCGAGGAAGAGCGCCTATTTAAAGAGATTGGATCCTAGATCCATTCAGCGCCGCGCAGAAGAAATCCCCAGAGACTGCTTAGGAGAAACCATTCCAGCATGGCTAGTGTTCCCAGCTCCTCCGCTCATCCCGACCCAGAGAAAGGCGAGTGGGAGAGGTGTTCTGTGTCTCATAGCCAATTTATAAAGTTGCAAACGCAGGGATTCCTTCCCCCTGCAGATCTAGTCCCTGTTCGAACATGGTTAGCTTCCTTTAATGAGGGGACTCAGGCAGAGGACTTCCCCAATCCGTCTGAGGGAGAGCGAGTGTGTTTTGTCCCCTTCCTTCTAAGAGGCGTTGGATTTCCAATCCATCCGTTCCTCCGAGGGCTTCTGGAGTATTACGGCCTCCAGCTGCACAACTTCACTCCGGCCTCTATTCTGCACATTGCGGGTTACGTCGCTTTATGCGAATTTTTTTGGGCGTCGAGGCTCATTTCGAGTTGTGGAGGAAGTTGTTCTGTCTCGTCCCGCGCAATCACGAAGGGTCGATATTTGAAGTTGGCGGAGCCAAAGTATGGCGCGTCGCCAATACCGGATATCTATCCGGCACTCCAAGGAAGGCGCCTGACGAATGGCCCTCCGAATGGTTCTATATTGAGGACGTCGCGCTTCCCGACCCGGTTCGAAAGGGTCTTCCTGAATTTGCGTGCGTCCCGCTGAAGAAACGCCATAGTTGGCGTCCCCGGAGCCTTGAAGAGGAGGACGGCGTGGAGGTTCGTCAGCTGATGAGCAAGATAAAAGAGCTCGCTCAGTCCGGGCTCACAGTTATTGAGATTATGGCGATCTCCATAGCGCGAGGGGTCCAGCCGCTCCAATACAGAGGGCTTCCAATGTGGCACTACAATGGGGAGGATGACGCCTCTCGCTGCGGCCGGAAAGGTCCGAACACCCCTGCCGCTTTGGCTAAGATCTTAGCTGAACTGTTCAAAGGGGAGGAAAAGGAATTTCTTCGCATCAAACCCAGAGATGGGTACTCTATGTATAATCCTCCCAGTTGGGTAAGGCCCAACCCCTCTGTTTTTGCTCCTTCCATCTCCGAATTGCCTTTGATAAATTTCTAGCTTGTTTGCTTATGACAGCACTGGTGAAAGGTCACCGAGGGATTTCATAGTCCCGCCCCGCAGCCGGAGGATCACAACCGGGAGCTTGATCCCGGGTTTGAAGAGGATCCGGATATATTTGTGGTGCTCGCGGAGGGGGTGTTTTACCAGATGAGCTATGATGGCACAGAAGTGGCCATCATCGCCGACTACCCTGGTCTTCTTCCTGCTTCACAGGTAAGTAATCAAGAAACACCTTCTCTGAAAGGGTGCTCTTACTCTGCCTCACCCACCGCATTGTCGCGCGTTCTACAGGGGAGGCGTTCGGTGATACCGAGGAAATCGGTTCCTGCGCCGGACAGATCTTCGAAGAGGAGGGCCGTTGAAGGCATCGCTAGGCCATCATCGAGGAGGTACGGATAAATATATTTTTCAGTGGCCGTATCCAACTGTGACCTATGCGCCTGTTTGATTACAGGAAAAAGGTTCGCCAAACTGCGTCCGGGGGTCCGGCCGGTCGCGTTCCGAACAACCAAGATTTAGATCCGGTCGGGGAGACGGGGGCCGATGTAGGAACAAAGCCGGACTGCCCTTCGGCCGAGGGTTCGGACAATGTGTCTGTTACCAACTCGGAAGTAGAGAGCGCCGTGAATCAACGGCGCTGCAGGGCTATTTTAAGAGACCCAAAGTTCTCGGACGAGGCATTTAATGCCTTTAGCTCGGGCGACGCATACATCCGAGCTGCTCGAGACGGGCTTAGAAAAGCCACGAGGCAATATCTAACAGATGTGCAGGTAAGGTTACTTTGTCAAAAAAGGATAGCCTATGCCAGTAGCCCCCGGGACTGAAAGTAGTTGGTACAACTGATTTAAGGACCGTTGTATGACCAGGTTCGTACAGAGAAGAACAACCTGCTATCCCAAGAGCTGGAACAATGTCGGACGCAGCTAAGTGCTGCTACCGCCGAACTAAAAGAGTTCAAGAAGGCGTCACCTGGTAATATTCCCCTCCAATGAGAAAATATACTTATATGCCCAGAATACTAACAGTCTTGCTTATACCATGACATAATGGTCAGGGGGACTCAAAGATGCATTGGAAGTCGCGCAAGCGAATGAGCAAGAAGCCAAAAGGCTACAAGCTACAGGCGATCATGTGCTGAAGCAGGCCATTATTGAGAAAAAACAGCTCCAGGATTGCAAGACCCAGCTAGGCGAAGA
This sequence comes from Triticum aestivum, assembly GCF_018294505.1. NCBI lineage: Eukaryota > Viridiplantae > Streptophyta > Magnoliopsida > Poales > Poaceae > Triticum > Triticum aestivum. Next base: position 178,145,929 of record NC_057814.1, read on the forward strand.
GCTGAAAGATGTGCGGGCCCAGCTAGCCGATTCTGTGAAGGAGAACAAGAAGCTGCGGGGCGGCATATTCAGTACGTATCTGAACTATTTTGAAAGTAGTTCGGAAGTGGATGAAACTGATATAGTTGTGATCGCAGGTATATTGACGGGCCGTCCTGAAGAGGAGGTGTTCGGATCATCGAGTGATCTGCTGCAAGGGCTATCGCGAGTGCACGAACAGGCTCGGCTGGCGATGCGGAGTGTTGCCAAGGCTCTATGGCCATCTGCCTCCCCTCCAGGAAGTATGGAGAAGCTTGTAGAGCTATTTAAAGGAGCGCGGCGACGTATCCGGCTATGGAAGATATCGGCCTGCCGAGAGGGTGCGCGAGAGGCTTGGGCCATGGTGAAAACTCGGTACACCAAGCTTGATCCTAATCACATGGCGTGGGTCGGACCGGTAGGGTCGAATGGGGAAGAAATTCCCGTTAGTTTAGTATATGACCAAGTAGAGGTGGCCGCCAAATATTCCCAACAGGATTGTAAATTAGACTGCCTGTTAGATGGTATAGAGGCAGAAGTGTTTGAGTCCAAGTGACTGTACTTTCCTCACCATGTGGAATTTCTAGCCGAATTGTATATCATTTGTCATGGCAGACCTTTTCGCTTCGACCTCCGGACCCGAAGGTGCGGAGTGTTTCCGAATACCGTCACGGCCGAATAGGCCAGGGTATGCGTGGAAAACTAAGCGTAGGGGTCACAGTTGCTTGAACAGACAAGTTGTATTCGGCTAGTTATGTTATATTACATTGAGATTGTAAGAAACATCTTCCAGGGAGAATAGTTCCGTTAAGGGTTCCTTTCCCTAGGTGTGCATGCATTAGTAGACATGTCCGAATTGTGATGTGAAAATCACAGTGTGTATAACTTCTGGGGGTTCACAATAGAGTGAGTGCAAAAAATATTTTTCATCCACCGACCGAATATATTCCCTTAAGAACGCTAGCTTTCGGCTTCACCCAGTCTGAGGTACACATCCGGATGACCCGGTAGTAACAATCGCAGAGGTGCTCCCTTTACCAGCTAGCCGAACAATCGGGAACGTAGGGGTAAGCACAGGAGCCAGGCAACCCAGCTTGGCCAAAACTTAAGTCATAGCGATGCATATAATGGTGAAGAAAAGACATACGGGAAAGACGCGTATGTGTGATGAGCTTAATGCTCGGCAAGTAATATTAGCAAGCTTCTGTTAAAAGAAGCCCCCAGGTATAATGGGCGTACATTTGTAAAAATGTGTACATCAGCAGTATTCGGTCAAGCTGAATGAGAGCTTTAAAGCGAAAAAAATTGTGTAAAAAGGGGGAAAGAGTTATGGAAATTGTAGGGGAGAAGGATACTAACAAAGGGTTCGGCGCTAGGCATAGAACCTTCGGAGTCTGGCTGCATTCCAGGGGTTCGGTTCTAGGCGATTGTCTGATGCGTCACGAAGACGGTACGCTCCTCCGGTAAGAACTTCGTCAATTATGAAGGGACCCTCCCATTTGGGCTTGAGTTTGTCCTTTCTCTTCTCCGGCAAGCATAGAACGAGTTCGCCAACGTTGTAAGTCTTGGCCCGTACTTCTCTGCTTTGATATATTCGAGCCTGCTGTTGATAAAATGCTGAACGGGCTTTGGCGACGTCGCGCTCCTCCTCCAGGGCATCTAGGCTGTCCTGCCGATCCAACTCGGCCTCTTTCTCTTCGTACATACACACTCGAGGTGAGTCGTGTATAATATCGTAGGGCAATACATCCTCTGCACCGTACACCATGAAGAAAGGTGTGTATCCAGTAGTATGGTTGGGCGTGGTCCGCAGCCCCCAGAGTACGGAGTCGAGCTCCTCGACCCAATGCTTGTCTGATTCTTTCAAAGACCGCACTAGTCTGGGTTTGATGCCGCTCATAATAAGACCATTAGCTCGCTCAACTTGACCGTTTGTTTGCGGGTGGTAGATAGAGGCGTAATCGAGCTTAATGCCCAGATTAGCACACCAGGTTTTCACCTCATCAGCTGTGAAATTTGAACCGTTATCGGTGATGATGCTATGTGGTACACCGTAACGGTGTACCACATCGGATATAAATGCAATCACCGGTCCGGACTCGGCCGTTTTAACTGGTCTAGCCTCTATCCACTTGGTGAATTTGTCCACCATGACCAACAAATATTTTTTCTTATGGCTTCCCCCTTTAAGGGGTCCGACCATGTCCAAGCCCCAGACCGCAAAGGGCCATGTAATGGGGATTGTTTGTAGAGCGGTTGGGGGCATATGGCTTTGGTTGGCAAAGAGTTCGCATCCAACACAGCGCTGGACGAGGTCCTGTGCGTCTGCCCGGGCCGTAGGCCAGTAAAATCCTGTACGGAAGGCCTTGCTGACAAGTGCCCGGGCTGCGGCGCGGTGCCCACCGAGACCGGCGTGAATTTCTGCCAAGAGTTGCTGCCCCTCCTCCTCGAAGATACACCTTTGAAGGACTCCGGTAGTGCTTTTCTTGTAGAGCTCTCCTTCGTGAACTTTATAGGCCTTCGAACGCCGGACTATGCGGCGAGCCTCGTTCTGATCTTCTAGGAGCTCCTTCCTATTAAAGTAGGCCAAGAATGGTTCGGTCCACGGGGCAATTACTGCCATGATGAGGTGGGCCGATGGTGTTACTTCGGTGGTTGAGCCTCCGATGATATCGGCATGTTCGTTATCTGTGTTTGTGTTCGGAACAGGACTGTCGTTGCTATCTCCCCCTTGCCATACCACGGATGGCTTAAAGAGCCTTTCGAGGAAGATGTTAGGTGGGACGGGGTCGCGCTTAGCGCCGATGCGAGCAAGGACGTCTGCCGCCTGGTTACTTTCGCAGGCGATGTGATGAAATTTGAGTCCCTCGAACCGAGCCGACATCTTCAAAATGGCATTGCGATAAGCTGCCATCTTTGGATCTTTGGCATCAAAGTCTCCATTAATTTGGGATATTGCGAGGTTTGAGTCCCCGCGCACCTCCAGGCGTTGTATGCCCATTGATACGGCCATCCGGAGGCCATGTAGCAAGGCCTCATATTCGGCTGTGTTGTTGGAGTCTGTGTATAATATTTGGAGTACGTACTGGACAATATCTCCTGTGGGGGACGTTAATACGACGCCCGCCCCTAGCCCTGCCAATATATTGGAGCCGTCAAAATGCATCACCAGTTGGAATACGCGCCGTACTCTTTAGGGAGTTCGGCTTCTGTCCATTCGGCGACGAAGTCAGCCAGTACCTGGGATTTGATGGCTCGACGTGGTTTGTACGTGATGTCGAATGGCAGGAGCTCAATGGCCCATTTGGCAATCCTACCTGTTGCATCCCGGTTGTTAATTATATCATTGAGGGGCACTTCGGAGGCCATCGTGATAGAGCACTCCTGAAAGTAGTGTCGCAATTTTCGAGATGCCATGAAGACTGCATATGCTATTTTTTGATAATGAGGGTACCGGGATTTGCATGGTGTGAGGACGGTGGATACGTAGTATACCGGCTTCTGGAGCGGAAATTTGTGTCCGTCCTGTTCTCGTTCGACGACGAGTACGACGCTCACCACATGGTGTGTTGCCGATATGTATAAGAGCATTGGTTCGCCGGTGTTTGGCGCGGCCAGGATTGGGTTGCTTGCTAGAAGGGCTTTTATTTCTTCCAGTCCGGCCATCGTCGCGTCTGTCCACTCGAAGTTATCGGTGCGCCATAGAAGGCAATAGAGCGGCAACGCCTTTTCTCCCAACCTAGAGATAAAGCGGCTTAAAGCTGCCACGCACCCAGCGAGTTTTTGGACCTGCTTGAGTTCGGTTGGCGTAGCCAGTTGTGACAGAGCTCGGATTTTGGCTGGATTTGCTTCAATTCCTCTATTGGAAATGATGAAGCCCAATAGTTTACTGGCGAGGACGCCGAAGACGCACTTTTCCGGGTTAAGCTTGATGTTGTATGTGCGGAGGTTGTCGAATGTGAGACGCAAGTCGTCTATTAGTGTTTCGACGTGTCTAGTTTTGATGACGACGTCGTCCACGTAGGCCTCCACTGTTTTGCCGATCTGTTTCTCGAGGCATGTTTGGATCATGCGCTGGTAGGTGGCGCCGGCATTCTTGAGCCCGAAAGGCATGGTGTTGAAGCAAAACGGCCCATATGGTGTAATGAATGCTGTTGCGGCTTGATCGGACTCCTTCATTTTGATTTGATGGTATCCGGAATATGCATCAAGGAAGCACAGCGAGTCGTGACCTGCGGTAGCGTCAATGATTTGATCAATGCGGGGAAGAGGGAAGGGATCCTTAGGGCAAGCCTTGTTAAGGTCTTTGAAATCGACGCATAGGCACCAGGATTTATCCTTCTTTGGTACCATTACCAAGTTTGCCAGCCAGTCCGGATGTTTAATGTATTTGATGAATCCGGCCTCGATGAGTTTGGCTAGCTCCTCCCCCATGGCTTGTCGTTTGGGTTAGGAAAAGCGCCGCAGAGTTTGCTTGACCGGCTTATATCCCTTTAGTATGTTGAGGCTATGTTTGGCCAACTCGCGCGAGATTCCTGGCATATCGGAAGGATGCCAGGCGAATATATCCCAGTTTTCGCGCAGGAAGTCTTGTAGTGCGGCGTCGACTGCAGGGCTGAGTTGCGCTCCGATAGACGCTGTCTTCTTCGGGTCTGTTGGATGGACCTGAAATTTGACTATTTCTTCTGCTGGCTTGAAGGAAGTGGATTTGGGTCGTTCCAGGGGTCAATTGCAGCGACCTGGCAAACTTCGGCGAGATCGCGCAGGGCCCTTTTACGCTTGTTGTTTGAAGCGAATGTATTGAAGACTGCCAATACTCTATTGGCGTCGTTTGCTGGAGGGTGTTGTTCTGGGGTGTCCTTGATAAGGATGTCCTCGCCGCTCTTGGCTACCTGCCGAAGTATCCAACATGCTCTAAGGCTGTGGGTCGCCACGGTATCCGACGTCATGTGTATTTTGCATGGGCCATTGAGCCATCCCTCCAGAACGGTGTCGTGCAACGTAATGGGTTTATGTTTTTTTGACTGTTCGGCTGGGAGTGCCACGGGGGCGCGTCCTTTTCGCCTGTAGGGGGAGCCGGGATGGTTCCCAGCAAGCTGCCTGAGTTTTCCAGGCACTTTCCATCGCGCTGTACTTTTGTATGATAGTTGCTAGGTCAACGAACTTTGGTATGCGGCGGCGATTGATGGAGTTAAGGATATCTTCGTCCGCGCAGTTGTTGCAGAATGCTGCTATCGCGTCTTCGTCGCGGCAGTCTTTTACCTTGTTTTTAACAAGGAGGAATCTGGCCCAGAAGTGGTGGACCATTTCCTGAGACTGTTGTTTGATGCTCCTGAGAGTATCTATGTCCGGGTGGGTGGGTGGAATTGAATCCGAACCCTGACCCGATTTCTGATCCGGAGTTTGGAGGTCTACCGGGCCGGACAGTTTGGGCTCCGGGATATCGACTGATTTTTTAGGCTCGTCATCCGACTCTATGTTCGGAGGAAGAGACATGCTTTTCTGCTGGAAAATATCCGGCTCTTCAAGATCGGCGATCCGAACATAGTTCGTCTTCAATATAGTGGAAGAGTTGCTCCACTCCTGGACTACCGCTACCTGATGGGTGATCGGTGGAGTTTTAATTTCTCTCTGGTCGGGTTTAAGCCCGACCCGATCGTAGTCTGTAGCGACCCCCAAGGCGGCCATGCGATCCAGGAGTTCGTTCAATGACGATAACTCCAATGGATCCATGCGGGTGGAGTATTCGGGATCAACGTGTAGGCGATTTTCCATGACTTCAGAGGTCATCGTCGGCTTAAGGGACGAGCCGGCGGTCATGACGAGCCGCCGAGCCGGAGGGTCTGGCCTGGGGCTAGGGCTCCTTCGGAGATGATATTATCCTTGACAACAAGGCGAGCCATCAACCCTCTTGGCGACGGCACAGTGGAACTCTCAATGAAAGCACCAATGTCAGTGTCAAAACCAGCGGATCTCGGGTAGGGGGTCCCGAACTGTGCATCTAGGATCGATGGTAACAGGAGACGTGGACATGATGTTTACCCAGGTTCGGGCCCTCTCTATGGAGGTAATACCCTACTTCCTGCTTGATTGATCTTGATGAATATGAGTGTTACAAGAGTTGATCTACCACGAGATCGTAATGGATAAACCCTAGAAGTCTAGCCTATAAGTATATGGTCATGAATATCTCCCCATCCGGACTACGCTCTCCGGTTTATATAGACACCGGAGAGATCTAGGGTTACATGGAGTCGGTTACACCAATGGGAATCTACATAGTCGGTCACCAAGCTTGCCTTCCACGCTAAGTAGAGTCCAATCCGGACACGGGTGCAGTCTTCGGTCTTCATGTATTCACAGCCCATCAGTCCGGCCCAGTAGATAACAGGCCGGACGCCCGAGGACCCCTTAGTCCAGGACTCCCTCACCCCCTTCCCTAGTTGGAGTAGGAGAGGAAGGGAAGGAGGAGTAGGAGAGAAGCAAAGGGGGGGCCGCCCCCCAAACCCATTCCAATTCGGCCTCCTGCCCAAGGGGGGCGCACCAGCCCCTTTTGGGCTAGTGTGCTTCCTTCTTATGGCCCATAAGGCCCATAACTTCTCCCGGGGGGTTCCGATAACCTCCCGGTACTCCGGTAAATGCCCAAACTCACCCGGAACCATTCCGATGTCCAAACATAGCCTTCCAATATATCGATCTTTACGTCTCGACCATTTTGAGACTCCTCGTCATGTCCGTGATCTCATCCAGGACTCCGAACAACCTTCGGTACATCAAATCACATAAACTCATAATACCGATCGTCACCAAACGTTAAGAGTGCGGACCCTACGGGTTCGAGAACTATGTAGACATGACCGAGAATCATCTCCGGTCAATAACCAATTGCGGAACCTGGATGCTCATATTGGTTCCTACATATTCTACAAAGATCTTTATCGGTCAAACCGCATAACAACATACGTTGTTCCCTTTGTCATCGGTATGTTACTTGCCCGAGATTCGATCGTCGGTATCCCAATACCTAGTTCAATCTCGTTACCGGCAAGTCTCTTTACTCTTTCCATAATGCATCATCCCGCAACTAACTCATTAGTCACATTGCGTGCAAGGCTTATAGTGATGTGCATTACCGAGAGGGCCCAGAGATACCTCTTTGATACTCGGAGTGACAAATCGTAATCTCGATCTATGCCAACCCAACAAACACCTTCGGAGACACCTGTAGAGCATCTTTATAATCACCCAGTTACGTTGTGACGTTTGATAGCACACAAGGTGTTCCTCCGGTATTCTGGAGTTGCATAATCTCATAGTCATAGGAACATGTATAAATCATGAAGAAAGCAATAGCAACATACTAAACGATCAAGTGCTAAGCTAACAGAATGGGTCATGTCAATCACATCATTCTCTAATGATTTGATCCCGTTAATCAAATGACAACTCATGTCTATGGCTAGGAAACTGAACCATCTTTGATTCAACGAGCTAGTGAAGTAGAGGCATACTAGTGACACTCTGTTTGTCTATGTATTCACACATGTATTAAGTTTCCGGTTAATACAATTCTAGCATGAATAACAAACATTTATCATGATATAAGGAAATATAAATAACAACTTTATTATTGCCTCTAGGGCATATTTCCTTCAGTCTCCCACTTGCACTAGAGTCAATAATCTAGTTCACATCGCCATGTGATTTAACACCAATAGTTCACATCACCATGTGATTAATATCCATAGTTCACATCGCCATGTGGCCAACACTCAAAGGGTTTACTAGAGTCAGTAATCTAGTTCACATCGCCATGTGATGAACACCCAAAGAGTACTAAGGTGTGATCATGTTTTGCTTGTGAGAGAAGTTTAGTCAACGGGTCTGCCAAATTCAGATCCGTGTGTATTTTGCAAATTTCTATGTCTACAATGCTGTGCACGGAGCTACTTTAGCTAATTGCTCCCACTTTCAATATGTATCCAGATTGAGACTCAGAGTCATCTGGATCAGTGTCAAAACTTGCATCGACGTAACCCTTTACGACGAACCTTTTGTCACCTCAGAATCGAGAAACATATCCTTAGTCCTCTAAGGATAATTTTGACCAATGTCCAGTGATCTACTCCTAGATCACTATTGTACTCCCTTGCCAAACTCAGGGCAGGGTATACAATAGGTCTGGTACATAGCATGGCATACTTTATAGAACCTATGGCTGAGGCATAGGGAATGACTTTCATTCTCTCTCTCTATCTTCTGCCATGGTCGGGCTTTGAGTCTAACTCAACTTCACACCTTGCAACACAGGCAAGAACTCCTTTGACTGTTCTATTTTGAACTACTTCAAAATCTTGTCAAGGTATGTACTCATTGAAAAAAACTTATCAAGCGTCTTGATCTATCTCTATAGATCTTGATGCTCAATATGTAAGCAACTTCACCGAGGTCTTTGTTTCAAAAACTCCTTTCAAACACTCCTTTATGCTTTCCAGAAAATTCTACATTATTTCCAATCAATAATATGTCATTCACATATACTTATCAGAAATGATGTAGTGCTCCCACTCACTTTCTTGTAAATACAGCCTTCACCGCAAGTCTGTATAAAACTATATGCTTTGATCAACTCATGAAAGCGTATATTCCAACTCCGAGATGCTTGCACCAGTCCATAGATGGATCGCTGGAGCTTGCACATTTTGTTAACACCTTTAGGATCGACAAAACCTTCTGGTTGTATCACATACAACTCTTCTTTAAGAAATCCATTAAGGAATGCAGGTTTGACATCCATTTGCCAAATTTCGTAAAATGCGGCAATTGCTAACATGATTCGGACAGACTTTTAAGCATCAATACAAGTGAGAAAATCTCATCATAGTCAACACCTTGAACTTGTCGAAAACATTTTTGCGACAATTCGAGCTTTGTAGATAGTAACACTACTATCAGCGTCCGTCTTCCTCTTGAAGATCCATTTATTTTCTATGGCTTGCCGATCATCGGGCAAGTCAACCAAAGTCCACACTTTGTTCTCATACATGGATCCCATCTCAGATTTCATGGCCTCAAGCCATTTCGTGAAATCTGGGCTCATCATCGCTTCCTCATAGTTCGTAGGTTCATCATGGTCAATTAACATGACCTCCAGAACAGGATTACCGTACCACTCTGGTGCAGACCATACTCTGGTTGACCTACGAGGTTTGGTAGTAACTTGATCTGAAGTTTCATGATCATCATCATTAATATTCCTCACTAATTGGTGTAGGCATCACTGGAACTGATTTCTGTGATGAACTATTTTCCAATTCGGGAGAAGGTACAATTACCTCATCAAGTTCTACTTTCCTCCCACTCACTTCTTTCGAGAGAAACTTCTTCTCTAGAAAGAATCCATTCTTAGAAACAAAGATCTTGCCTTCGGATCTGTGATAGAAGGTGTACCCAACATTTTCTTTTGGGTATCCTATTAAGACGCACTTCTCCGATTTGGGTTTGAGCTTATCAGGTTGAAACTTTTTCACATAAGCGTTGCAACCTCAAACTTTAAGAAACGATAGCTTTGGTTTTTTGCCAAACCATAGTTCATACGGTGTCATCTCAACGGATTTAGACGGTGCCCTATTTAACATGAATATAGCTGTCTCTAATGCATAACCCCGAAACGATAGTGGTAAATCGGTAAGAGACATCATAGATTGCACTATATCCAATAAAGTACGGTTATGACGTTCGGACACACCATTATGCTGTGGTGTTCCAGGTGGCATGAGTTTGTGAAACTATTCCACATTGTTTTAATTGAAGGCCAAACTCGTAACTCAAATATTTGCCTCTACGATCACGTCGGAGAAACTTTATTTTCTTGTTACGATGATTCTCTACTTCACTATGAAAATCTTTGAACTTTTCAAGTGTTTCAGACTTGTGTTTCATCAAGTAGATATACACATATCTTCTCAAATCATGTGTGAAGGTCAGAAAATAATGATACCCGCCATGAGTCTCAACACTCATTGGACCGCATACATCGGTATGTATAATTTCTAATAAGTTAGTGGCTCGCTCCATTGTTTCGGAGAACGGAGTCTCGTCATCTTGCCCATGAGGCATGGTTCACAAGCATCAAGTGATTCATAATCAAGTGATTCCAAAAGCCCATCAGCATGGAGTTTCTTCATGCGCTTTACACTAATATGACCTAAATGGCAGTGCCACAAATATGTTGCACTATCATTATCAACTTTGCATCTTTTGGCATCAATATTATGAATATGTGTATCAACACGATCGAGATTCAATAAACCATTTATTTTGAGTGTATGACCATAGAAGGTTTTATTCATGTAAACAGAACACCAATTATTCTTTGACTTAAATGAATAACCGTATTGCAATAAACGTGATCTAATCATATTCATGCTCAACGCAAACACCAAATAACATTTATTTTAGGTTTAACACTAATCCCGAAGGTAAAGGGAGTGTGCGATGGTGATCTTATCATCCTTGGAATCATTTCCAACACACATCGTCACCTCGCCCCTAACTAGTCTCTGTTTATTTTGCAAGTCTTGTTTCGAGTTACTACTCTTAGCAACTGAACTAGTATCAAATACCGAGGGGTTGTTATAAACACTAGTAAAGTACACATCAATAACATGTATATCAAATATACCTTTGTTCACTTTGCCATCCTTCTTATCCGCCAAGTATCTAGGGGCAGTTCCACTTCCAGTGACCATTTCCTTTGCAGTAGAAGCACTCAGTTTCAGGCTTGGGTCTACCTTTGGGCTTCTTCACGGGAGCAGCAACTTGCTTGCCGTTCTTTTTGAAGTTCCCCTTCTTCCTTTTGCCCTTTTCTTGAAACTAGTGGTCTTGTCAACCATCAATACTTGATGCTTTTCTTGATTTCTACCTTCATCGATTTCAGCATCACGAAGAGCTTGGGAATCATTTCCATTATCCCTTCCATATTATAGTTCATCACGAAGTTCTAGTAACTTGGTGATAGTGACTAGAGAACTCTGTCAATCACTATCTTATCTGGAAGATTAACTCCCACTTGATTCAAGTGATTGTAGTACTCAGAAATTCTGAGCACATGCTCACTAGCTGAGCTATTCTCCTCCATCTTGTAGGCAAAGTACTTGTCAAAGGTCTCATACCTTTCGACATGGGCATGAGTCTGAAATACTAATTTCAACTCTTCGAACATCTCATATGCTCCATGGCGTTCAAAACATTTTTGAAGTCCCGGTTCTAAGCCGTAAAGCATGGTGCACTTAAACTATCAAGTAGTCATCATACCGAGCTTTGTCAAACGTTCATAACGTCCGCATCTGCTCCTGCAATAGGTCTGTCACCTAGCGGTGCATCAAGGACATAATTCTTCTGTGCAGCAATGAGGATGATCCTCAGATTACGGACCAAGTCCGCATCATTGCTACTATCATCTTTCAACTTATTTTTCTCTAGAAACATATCAAAAATAAACGGGGAGCTACATCGCGAGCTATTCATTTACAACATAGTTATGCAAATACTATCAAGACTAAGTTCATGATAAATTAAAGTTCAATTAATCATATTACTTAAGAACTCCCACTTAGATAGACATCCCTCTAGTCATCTAAATGATCACGTGATCCATATCAACTAAACCATGTCCGATCATCACGTGAGATGGAGTAGTTTTCAATGGTGAACATCACTATGTTGATCATATCTACTATATGATTCATGCTCGACCTTTCGGTCTCCAGCGTTCCGAGGCCATATCTGCATATGCTAGGCTCGTCAAGTTTAACCCGAGTATTCTGCGTGTGCAAAACTGGCTTGCACCCGTTGTATGTGAACGTAGAGCTTATCACACCCGATCATAACATGGTGTCTCAGCACGAAGAACTGTCGCAACGGTGCATACTCAGGGAGAACACTTGTACCTTGAAATTTAGTGAGAGATCATCTTATAATGCTACCATCGATCTAAGCAAAATAAGATGTATAAAAGATAAACATCACATGCAATCAAAATATGTGACATGATATGGCCATCATCATCTTGTGGTTTTGAGCTCCATCTCCAAAGTACTGTCATGATCTCCATTGTTACCGGCATGACACCATGATCTCCATCATCTTGATCTTTTATCAACGTGTCGTCACATGGTCGTCTCACCAGCTATTGCTTTCGCAACTATTGTATCGCATAGCGATAAAGTAAAGCAATTACATGGCAGTTGCATCTTATGCAATAAAGAGACAACCATAAGGCTCCTGCCAGTTGCCGACAACTTTAACAAAACATGATCATCTCATACAACAATTTATATCTCATCACGTCTTGACCATATCACATCACAACATGCCCTGCAAAAACAAGTTAGACGTCCTCTACTTTGTTGTTGCAAGTTTTACGTGGCTGCTACGGCTGAGCAAGAACCGTTTTTACCTACGCATCAAAACCACAACAATTTTTCGTCAAGTATGTGTTGTTTTAACCTTCAACAAGGACTGGCCGTAGCCACACTCGATTCAACTAAAGTTGGAGAAACTGACACCCGCTAGCCACCTGTGTGCGAAGCACGTCGGTAGAACCAGTCTCGCGTAAGCGTACGTGTAATGACGGTCCGGGCCGCTTCATCCAACAATACCGCCGAATCAAAGTATATATGACATGCTGGTAAGCAGTATGACTATTATCGCCCACAACTCTTTGTGTTCTACTCGTGCATATAACATCTACGCATAAACCTGGCTCGGATGCCAGTGTTGGGGAACGTAGTAATTCAAAAAAATTCCTACGCACACACAAGATCATGGTGATGAATAGCAACAAGAAGGGAGAGTGTTGTCCACGTACCCTCGTAGACTGAAAGCAGAAGCGTTATGACAACGCGGTTGATGTAGTCGTACGTCTTCACGATCGACCGATCCTAGTACCGAACGTACAACACCTTCGCGATCTACACACGTTCATCACGGTGACGTCCCACGAACTCACGACCCAGTAGAGCTTCGAGGGAGAGCTTCGTCAGCACGACGGCGTGATGATGGTGATGATGAAGCTACTGTTGGGGAACGTAGTAATTTCAAAAATTTCCTACGCACACGCAAGATCATGGTGATGCATAGCAACGAGAGGGGAGAGTGTATCCACGTACCCTCGTAGACCGAAAGCGGAAGCGTTATGACAACGCAGTTGATGTAGTCGTACGTCTTCATGATTCGACCGATCCAAGTACCGAACGTATGGAACCTCCGAGTTCAGCACACGTTCAGCTCGATGACGTCCCACGAACTCCAATCCAGCAGAGCTTCACGGGAGAGTTTCGTCAGCACGATGGCGTGGTGACGGCGATGATGTTGCTACCGACGCAGGGCTTCGCCTAAGCACCGCTACGATATGACCGAGGTGGATTATGGTGGAGGGGGGCACCGCACACAGCTTGGAACAATCAACTTGTGTGTCTATGGGGTGCCCCCTAGCCACGTATATAAAGGATGTTGGGAGGAGGAGGCCGGCCCTCATAGGGCGCGCCCAAGTGTGGAGTCCTACTAGGACTCCCTACTCCTAGTAGGATTCCACCTCCCACATGGAATAGGAAAAAGGGAAGGGAGAAGGAGAAGGAAGGAAGGGGGCGCCCCCCTCCCTAGTACAATTCGGACCAGTCCATGGGGAGGTGTGCGGCCACCCTTTGCGGCCTTTCTCTCCTTTCCCGTATGGCCCATTAAGGCCCAATACGAATTCTCATAACTCTCCGGTACTCCAAAAAATATCCGAATCATTCGGAACCTTTCCGATGTCCGAATATAGTCGTCCAATATATCGATCTTCACGTCTCGACCATTTCGAGACTCCTTGTCATGTCCCCGATCTCATCCGGGACTCCGAACTACCTTCGGTACATAAAAACACATATACTCATAATACCGATCGTCACCTAACGTTAAGTGTGCGGACTCTACGGGTTCAATAACTATGTAGACATGACCGAGACACCTCTCTAGTCAATAACCAATAGCGGAACCTGGATGCTCATATTGGCTCCTACATATTCTACGAAGATCTTTATCGGTCAAACCGCATAACAACATACATTGTTCCCTTTGTCATCGGTATCTTACTTGCCTGAGATTCGATCGTCGGTATCTCAATACCTAGTTCAATCTCGTTACCGGCAAGTCTCTTTACTCGTTCTGTAATGCATCATCCCGCAACTAACTCATTAGTTACATTGCTTGCATGGCTTATAGCGATATGCATTACCGAGAGGGCCCAGAGATACCTCTCCGATACTCGGAGTGACAAATCCTAATCTCGATCTATGCCAACCCAACAAACACCTTTGGAGACACCTGTAGAGCATCTTTATAATCACCCAGTTACGTTGTGACGTTTGATAGCACACAAGGTGTTCGTCCGGTATTTAGGAGTTGCATAATCTCATAGTCATAGGAACATGTATAAGTCATGAAGAAAGCAATAGCAACATACTAAACGATCAAGTGCTAAGCTAACAGAATGGGTCAAGTCAATCACATCATTCTCTAATGATGTGATCCCGTTAATCAAATGACAACTCATGTCTATGGCTAGGAAACTTAACCATCTTTGATTCAACAAGCTAGTCGAGTAGAGGCATACTAGTGACACTCTGTTTGTCTATGTATTCACACATGTACTAAGTTTCCGGTTAATACAATTCGTGCATGAATAATAAACATTTATCATGATATAAGGAAATATAAATAACAACTTTATGATTGCCTCTAGGGCATATTTCCTTCAGCCTCCCACTTGCATTAGTCAATAATCACCATGTGATTTAACACCAATAGTTCACATCACCATGTGATTAATATCCATAGTTCACATCGCCATGTGGCCAACACTCAAAGGGTTTACTAGATTCAGTAATCTAGTTCACATCGCCATGTGATTAACACCCAAAGAGTACTAAGGTGTGATCATGTTTTGCTTGTGAGAGAAGATTAGTCAACGGGTCTGGCAAATTCAGATCCGTATGTATTTTGCAAATTTCTATGTCTACAATGCTCTGTATGGAGCTACTCTTAGCTAATTGCTCCCACTTTCAATATGTATCCATATTGAGACTCAGAGTCATCCGGATCGGTGTAAAAGCTTGCATCGACGTAACTCTTTACGATGAACTCTTTATCACCTCCATAACCGAGAAATATATCCTTATTCCACTAAGGATTATTTTGACCGCTGTCCAGTGATCTACTTCTAGATCACTATTGTACTCTCTTGCCAAACTCATGGTGAGGTACACAATAGGTCTCGTACACAGCATAGCACACTTTATACAACCTATGACTGAGGCATAGGGAATGACTTCCATTCTCTTTCTATTTTCTGCCCTGGTCGGGCTTTGAGTCTTACTCAATTTCACACCTTGCAACACAGGCAAGAACTCTTTCTTTGACTGTTCCATTTTGAACTACTTCAAAATCTTGTCAAGGTATGTACTCATTGAAAAAACTTATCAATCGTCTTGATCTATCTCTATAGATCTTGATGCTCAATATGTAAGTAGCTTCACCGAGGTCTTTCTTTGAAAAAAATCCTTTCAAATACTCCTTTATGCTTTCCAGAAAATTCTACATTATTTCCGATCAACAATATGTCATTCACATATACTTATCAGAAATGTTGTAGTGCTCCCACTCACTTTCTTGTAAATACAGGCTTCACCGCAAGTCTGTACAAAACTATATGCTTTGATCAACTCATCGAAGCATATATTCCAACTCCGAGATGCTTTCACCAATCCATAGATGGATCGCTGGAGCTTGCACATTTTGTTAGCACCTTTAGGATCGACAAAACATTTTGGTTGCATCATATACAACTCTTCTTTAAGAAATCCATTAAGGAATGTAGCTTTGACATCCATTTGCCAGATTTCATAAAATGTGGCAATTTGCTAACATGATTCGGACAGACTTAAGCATCGCTACGAGTGAGAAAAGCTCATCGTAGTCAACACCTTGAACTTTATCAAAAACCCTTTTCGACAATTCGAGCTTTGTAGATAGTAATATTACTATCAGCGTCTGTCTTCCTCTTGAAGATACATTTATTTTCTATGGCTTGCCGATCATCGGGCAAGTCAACCAAAGTCCACACTTTGTTCTCATACATGGATCCCATCTCAGATTTCATGGCCTCAAGCCATTTCGCGGAATCTGGGCTCATCATCGCTTCCTCATAGTTCATAGGTTCGTCATGGTCAAGTAACATGACCTCTAGAACAGGATTACCGTACCACTCTAGTGCGGATCTCACTCTGGTTTACCTACGAGGTTCGGTAGTAACTTGATCTGAAGTTACATGATCATCATCATTAGCTTCCTCACTAATTGGTGTAGGAGTCACAGGAACAGATTTGTGTGATGA
This sequence comes from Triticum aestivum, assembly GCF_018294505.1. NCBI lineage: Eukaryota > Viridiplantae > Streptophyta > Magnoliopsida > Poales > Poaceae > Triticum > Triticum aestivum. The sequence goes on from NC_057814.1 coordinate 178,162,382, forward strand.
ACTACTTTCCAATAAGGGAGTAGGTACAGTTACCTCATCAAGTTCTAGTTTCCTCCCACTCACTTCTTCCGAGAGAAACTCCTTCTCTAGAAAGGATCCATTCTTAGCAACGAATGTTTTGCCTTCGGATCTGTGATAGAAGGTGTACCCAACTGTCTCCTTTGGGTATCCTATGAAGACACATTTCTCCGATTTGGGTTTGAGCTTATCAGGATGAAACTTTTCCACATAAGCATCGCAACCCCAAACTTTAAGAAATGACAACTTTGGTTTCTTGCCAAACCATAGTTCATATGGTGTCATCTCAACGGATTTAGATGGTGCCCTATTTAACGTGAATGCAGCTGTCTCTAATGCATAACCCCAAAACGATAGTGGTAAATCGGTAAGAGACATCATAGATTGCCCCATATCTAATAAAGTACGGTTACGATGTTCGGACACACCATTACGCTGTGGTGTTCCAGGTGGCGTGAGTTGCGAAACTATTCCGCATTGTTTCAAATGAAGACCAATCTCGTAACTCAAATATTCTCCTCCGTGATCAGATGGTAGAAACTTTATTTTCTTATTACGATGATTTTCCACTTCACTTTGAAATTCTTTGAACTTTTCAAATGTTTCAGACTTATGTTTCATTAAGTAGATATACCCATATCTGCTCAAATCATCTGTGAAGGTGAGAAAATGACGATACCTGCCACGAGCCTCAATATTCATCGGACCACATACATCAGTATGTATGATTTCCAACTAATATAATCTGTTGCTCGCTCCATTCTTCCGGAGAACGGAGTTTTAGTCATCTTGCCCATGAGGCATGGTTTGCAAGTACCAAGTGATTCATAATCAAGTGATTCCAAAAGTCCATCGGAATGGAGTTTCTACATGCGCTTTACACCAATATGACCCAAACGGCAATGCCACAAATATGTTGCACTATCATTATCAACTCTGCATCTTTTGGCTTCAATATTATAAATATGTGTATCACTACTATCGAGATCCAACAAACCATTTTCATTGGGTGCATGACCATAGAAGGTTTTATTCATGTAAACAGAACAACAATTATTCTCTAACTTCAATGAATAACCGTATTGCAATAAACATGATCAAATCATATTCATGCTCAACGCAAACACCAAATAACACTTATTTAGGTTCAACACTAATCCCGAAAGTATAGGGAGTGTGCGATGATGATCACATCAATCTTGGAACTACTTCCAACACACATCGTCACCTCGCCTTTAACTAGTTTCTGTTCATTCTGCAACTCCCGTTTCGAGTTACTACTCTTAGTAACTGAACCAGTATCAAATGCCGAGGGGTTGCTATAAACACTAGTAAAGTACACATCAATAACATGTATATCCAATATACCTTTGTTCACTTTGCCATCCTTCTTATCCGCCAAGTATCTAGGGCAGTTCCACTTCCAGTGACCATTTCCTTTGCAGTAGAAGCACTCAGTTTCAGGCTTGGGTCTAGCTTTGGGCTTCTTCATGGTAGCAGCAAATTGCTTGCCGTTCTTTTTGAATTTCCCCTTCTTACCTTTGCACTTTTCTTGAAACTAGTGGCCTTGTCAACCATCAACACTTGATGCTTTTCTTGATTTCTACCTTCATCAATTTCAGCATCACGAAGAGCTTGGGAATCGTTTCCGTTATCCCTTGCATATTATAGTTCATCACGAAGTTCTAGTAACTTGGTGATAGTGACTAGAGAACTCCGTCAATCACTATCTTATCTGGAAGATTAACTCCCACTTGATTCAAGTGATTGTAGTACTCAGACATTCTGAGCACATGCTCACTAGCTGAGCTATTCTCCTCCATCTTGTAGGCAAAGTACTTGTCAAAGGTCTCATACCTTTCGACACGGGCATGAGTCTGAAATACTAATTTCAACTCTTGGAACATCTCATATGCTCCGTGGCATTTCAAAAGTGTCTTTGAAGCCCAAATTCTAAGCCGTAAAGCATGGTGCACTAAACTATCAAGTAGTCATCATATCAAGCTTGCCAAACGTTCATAACGTCTGCATCTGCTCCTGCAATTGGTCTGTCACCTAGCGGTGCATCAAGGACATAATTATTCTGTGCAGCAATGAGGATAATCCTCAGATCACGGAGCCAATCCGCATCATTGCTACTAACATCTTTCAACTTAGTTTTCTCCAGGAACATAAAAAAATAAAGCCGTGGATCTAAACGTGAGCTATTGATCTACAACATAGATATGCTAATACTACCAGGACTAAGTTCATGATAAATTAAAGTTCAATTAATCATATTACTTAAGAACTCCCACTTAGATAGACATCCCTCTAATCATCTAAGTGATCACGTGATCCATATCAACTAAACCATGTCCGATCATCACGTGAGATGGAGTAGTTTTCAATGGTGAACATCACTATGTTGATCATATCTTCTATATGATTCATGCTCGACCTTTCGGTCTCCAGTGTTCCGAGGCCATATCTGCATATGCTATGCTCGTCAAGTTTAACCCGAGTATTCTGCGTGTGCAAAACTGGCTTGCACCCGTTGTATAAGGACGTTGAGCTTATCACACCCGATCATCACGTGGTGTCTCGGCACGACGAACTTTGGCAACGGTGCATACTCAGGGAGAACACTTGTACCTTGAAATTTAGTGAGAGATTATCTTATAATGCTACCGTCGAACTAAGAAAAATAAGATGCATAAAGGATAAACATCACATGCAATCAATATAAGTGATATGATATGGCCATCATCATCTTGTGCCTTTGATCTCCATCTCCAAAGCACCGTCATGATCACCATCGTCACCGGCGCCACACCTTGATTTCCATTGTAGCATCGTTTTCGTCTCGCCAACTATTGCTTCTACGACTATCGCTACCGCTTAGTGATAAAGTAAAGCAATTACATGGCGATTGCATTTCATACAATAAAGCGACAACCATATGGCTCCTGCCAGTTGCAGATAACTCTGTTACAAAACATGATTATCTCATACAATAAAATTTAGCATCATGTCTTGACCATATCACATCACAACATGCCCTGCAAAAACAAGATAGACGTCCTCTACTTTGTTGTTGCAAGTTTTACATGGCTGCTACGGGCCGAGCAAGAACCGTTCTTACCTACGCATCAAAACCACAACGATATTTCATCAAGTTAGTGCTTCTTTAACCTTCACAAGGACCGGGCGTAGCCACACTCGATTCAACTAAAGTTGGAGAAACTGACACCCGCCAGCCACCTGTGTGCGAAGCACGTCGGTAGAACCAGTCTCGCGTAAGCGTACGCGTAATGTTGGTCCGGGCCGCTTCATCCAACAATACCGCCAAATCAAAGTATGACATGCTGGTAAGCAGTATCGCCCACAACTCACTTGTGTTCTACTCGTGCATATAACATCTACGCATAAACCTGGCTCGGATGCCACTGTTGGGGAACGTAGTAATTTCAAAAATTTCCTACGCAGACGCAAGATCATGGTGATGCATAGCAACGAGAGGGGAGAGTGTGTCCACGTACCCTCGTAGACCGAAAGCGAAAGCGTTATGACAACGCAGTTGATGTAGTCGTACGTCTTCATGATCTGACCGATCCAAGTACCGAACGTACGGCACCTCCGAGTTCAGCACATGTTCAGCTTGATGACGTCCCACGAACTCTGATCCAACAGAGCTTCACGGGAGAGTTTCGTCAGCACGACGGCGTGGTGACGGCGATGATGTTGCTACCGACGCAGGGCTTCGCCTAAGCACCGCTACGATATGACCGAGGTGGATTATGGTGGAGGGGGGCACCGCACACGGCTTGGATAAATCAACTTGTGTGTCTATGGGGTTCCCCCTGGCCACGTATATAAATGATGGAGGGAGGAGGAGGCCGGCCCTCATAGGGCGCGCCCAAGTGTGGAGTCCTACTAGGACTCCCTAGTCCTAGTAGGATTCCACCTCCCACATGGAATAGGAAAAAGGGAAGGGAGAAGGAGAAGGTAGGAAGGGGGCACCCCCCTCCCTAGTCCAATTCGGACCAGTCCATGGGGAGGGGTGCAGCCACCCTTTGAGGCCTTTCTCTCCTTTCCCGTATGGCCCATTAAGGCCCAATACGAATTCTCGTAACTCTCCGGTACTCCGAAAAATACCCGAATCACTCGGAACCTTTCCGATGTCCGAATATAGTCATCCAATATATCGATCTTTACGTCTCGACCATTTCGAGACTCCTTGTCATGTCCACGATCTCATCCGGGACTCCGAACTACCTTCGGTACATCAAAACACATAAACTCATAATACCGATTGTCACCTAACGTTAAGCGTGCGGACCTTACGGGTTCGAGAACTATGTAGACATGACCGAGACACCTCTCTTGTCAATAACCAATAGCGGAACCTGGATGCTCATATTGGCTCCTACATATTCTACGAAGATCTTTATCGGTCAAACCGCATAACAACATACGTTGTTCCCTTTGTCATCGGTATGTTACTTGCCTGAGATTCGATCGTTGGTATCTCAATACCTAGTTCAATCTCGTTACCGGCAAGTCTCTTTACTCGTTCCGTAATGCATCATCCCACAACTAACTCATTAGTTACATTGCTTGCAAGGCTTATAGTGATGTTCATTACCGAGAGGGCCCAGAGATACCTCTCCGATACTCGGAGTGACAAATCCTAATCTCGATCTATGCCAACCCAACAAACACCTTCGGAGACACCTGTAGAGCATCTTTATAATCACCCAGTTACATTGTGACGTTTGATAGCACACAAGGTGTTCCTCCAGTATTCGGGAGTTGCATAATCTCATAGTCATAGGAACATGTATAAGTCATGAAGAAAGCAATAGCAACATACTAAACGATCAAGTGCTAAGCTGACGGAATGGGTCAAGTCAATCACATCATTCTCTAATGATGTGATCCCGTTAATCAAATGACAACTCATGTATATGGCTAGGAAACTTAACCATCTTTGATTTAACGAGGTCGTCAAGTAGAGGCATACTTGTGACACTCTGTTTGTCTATGTATTCACACATGTACTAAGTTTCCGGTTAATACAATTCTAGGATGAATAATAAACATTTATCATGATATAAGGAAATATAAATAACAACTTTATTATTGCCCCTAGGGCATATTTCCTTCAGGTACCGGCGCAGGGCTTCGCCTAAGCACTACGACGATATGACCGAGGTGGATTATGGTGGAGGGGGGCACCGCACACGGCTAAGAGATCAATGATCAACTTGTGTGTTCATGGGGTGCCCCCCCTCCCCCGTATATAAAGGAGTGGAGGAGGGGAGGGGCCGGCCCTCTCTATGGCGCGCCCTAGGGGAGTCCTACTCCCACCAGGAGTAGGATTCCCCCTTCCCTAGTTGGAGTAGGAGAGGAAGGGAAGGAGGAGTTGGAGAGAAGGTAAAGGGGGGGGGGGGGCGCCCCCCAAACCTATTCCAATTCGGCCTCCTGCCCAAGGGGGGTGCACCAGCCCCTTGTGGGCTGGTGTGCTTCCTTCTTATGGCCCATAAGGCCCATAATTTCTCCCTGGGGGTTCCGGTAACCTCCCGGTACTCCGGTAAATCCCGAACTGACCCGGAACCATTCTGATGTCCAAACATAGCCTTCCAATATATCGATCTTTACGTCTCGGCCATTTTGAGACTCCTCGTCATGTCCGTGATCTCATCCGGGACTCCGAACAACCTTCGGTACATCAAATCACATAAACTCATAATACCGATCGTCACCAAACGTTAAGCGTGCGGACCCTACGAGCTCGAGAACTATGTAGACATGGCCGAGACTCATCTGCGGTCAATAACCAATAGAGGAACCTAGATGCTCATATTGGTTCCTACATATTCTACGAAGATCTTTATCGGTCAAACCGCATAACAACATACGTTGTTCCCTTTGTCATTGGTATGTTACTTGCCTGAGATTCGATCGTCGGTATCCCAATACCTAGTTCAATCTCTATCGGCAAGTCTCTTTACTCGTTCCGTAATGCATCATCCCGCAACTAACTCATTAGTCACATTGCTTGCAAGGCTTATAGTGATGTGCATCACCGAGAGGGCCCAGAGATACCTCTCCGATAATCGGAGTGACAAATCCTAATCTCGACCTATGCCAACCCAACAAACACCTTCGGGGACACCTGTAGAGCATCTTTATAATCACCCAGTTACGTTGTGACGTTTGATAACACACAAGGTGTTCCTCCGGTATTCGGGAGTTGCATAATCTCATAGTCATAGGAACATGTATAAATCATGAAGAAAGCAATAGCAGCATACTAAACGATCAAGTGCTAAGCTAACGAAATGGGTCAAGTCAATCACATCATTCTATAATGATGTGATCCTGTTAATCAAATGACAACTCATGTCTATGGCTAGGAAACTTAACCAGCTTTGATTCAACGAGCTAGTCAAGTAGAGGCATACTAGTGAGACTCTGTTTGTTTATGTATTCACACATGTATTAAGTTTCCGGTTAATACAATTCTAGCATGAATAATAAACATTTATCATGATATAAGGAAATATAAATAACAACTTTATTATTGCCTCTAGGGCATATTTCCTTCAGCCGCTTCATTCAACAATGCCGCCGAATCAAAGTAAGACGTTGCTGGTAAGCAGTATGACTATTATCGCCCACAACTCATTGTGTTCTACTCGTGCATATAACATCTACGCATAGACCTGGCTCAGATGCCACTGTTGGGGAACGTAGTATTTCAAAAAAATTACCTACGATCACGCAAGATCTATCTAGAAGATGCATAGCAACGAGCGGGGAGAGTGTGTCCACGTACCCTCGTAGACCGAAAGCGGAAGCGTTTAGTAACGCGGTTGATGTAGTCGAACGTCTTCGCGATCCAACCGATCCAAGCACCGAACGTACGGCACCTCCATGTTCATCACACGTTTAGCTCGATGATGTCCCTCGAGCTCTTGATCAAGTTGACGCCGAGGGAGAGTTCCGTCAGCACGACGGCATGGTGACGGTGATGATGAAGTTACTGGCGCAGGGCTTCGCCTAAGCACTATGATGATATGACCAAGGTGTGTAACTGTGGAGGGGGGCACCGCACACGGCTAAGAGATTATTTGTTGTGCTATTGGGGTGCCCCTGGCCATGTATATAAAGGAGGGAGGGAGAGAGGAGGCCGGCCAGGTAGGGCGCGCCAAGGGGGGAGTCCTACTTGGACTCCTAGTCCAAGTAGGATTCACCCCCTTCCTTTCTTCCGCCGGAGGGAAAGGGAAGAGAGAGAGAGGGAGAAGGAAAGAGGGGGCCGCCCCCTCCCCTAGTCCAATTCGGTTTGGGCAAGGGAGGGGGCGCGCCCCTCTCACGTGGCATCTCTCCTCTCCTCCAATAAGGCCCAATAGGCCCAATACTTCTCCCGGGGGTTTCCGGTAACCTCCCGGTGCTCCGAAAAAATGCCCGAACCACTCGAAACCATTCCGATGTCCAAATGCAACCTTCCAATATATGAATCTTTACCTCTCGACCATCTCGAGACTCCTTGTCACATCCATGATCTCATCCGGGACTCCGAACAAACTTCGGTCATCAAATCACATAACTCATAATATAAATCGTCATCGAACGTTAAGCGTGCGGACCCTACGGGTTCGAGAACTATGTAGACATGACCGAGACACATCTCCGGTCAATAACCAATAGCGGAACCTGGATGCTCATATTGGCTCCTACATATTCTATGAAGATCTTTATCGGTCAAACCACATAACAACATACGTTGTTCCCTTTGTCATCGGTATGTTACTTGCCCGAGATTCGATCGTCGGTATCATCATACCTAGTTCAATCTCGTTACTGGAAAGTCTCTTTACTCATTCCGTAATGCATCATCCCGTGACTAACCCATTAGTCACATTGCTTGCAAGGCTTATAGTGATGAGCATTACCGAGAGGGCCCAGAGATACCTCTCCGAAACACGGAGTGACAAATCCTAATCTTGATCTATGCCAACTCAACAAGCACCATTGGAGACACCTGTAGAGCATCTTTATAATCACCCATTTACGTTGTGACGTTTGATAGCACACAAGGTGTTCCTCCGGCATTTGGGAGTTGCATAATCTCATAGTCAGAGGAACATGTATAAGTCATGATGAAAGCAATATCAATAAAACTAAACGATCATTAATGCTAAGCTAACGGATGGGTCTTGTCCATCACATCATTCTCTAATCATGTGATCCCGTTCATCAAATGACAACACATGTCTATGGTCAGGAAACTTAACCATCTTTGATTAACGAGCTAGTCTAGTAGAGGCATACTAGGGACACTCTGTTTGTCTATGTATTCACACATGTACTAAGTTTCCTGTTAATACAATTCTAGCATGAATAATAAACGTTTATCATGATATAAGGAAATATAAATAACAACTTTTTTATTGCCTCTAGGGCATATTTCCTTCAGGCCACGGTTGGTGAGAGAGGAGACCAGGACGACGACGACAGGGCTCATCGGGAAGATACAGGCATGGCGGGGCTCGCTATGGCGGCTTGCGCCGGTGGCGTCATCGGTGCACACATCGGCGGAAATCGAGAACACGTCGTAGCCATCGCGGAGGCAGAGCTCCAACTCGCGCGGCCGTTGATTTGTGGGCCAGGGTGGACACGAGCGGGCACCAACAGACGATGGAGAGTGTCTGCTTTTGTCCATCCATGGCCCATTTTTTGAAGGAAATGTGCCCTAGAGGCAATAATAAAGTTGTTATTTACATTTCCTTATATCATGATAAATGTTTATTATTCATGCTAGAATTTTATTAACCAGAAACTTAGTACATGTGTGAATACATAGACAAACAGAGTGTCCCTAGTACGCCTCTACTTGACTAGCTTGTTTGTCAAAGATGGTTATGTTTCCTAGCCATAGACATGTGTTGTCATTTGATGAACGGGATCACATCATTAGAGAATGATGTGATGGACAAGACCCATCTGTTAGCTTAGCACTATGATCGTTTAGTTTGTTGCTATTGCTTTCATCATGACTTATACATGTTCCTCTGACTATGAGATTATGCAACTCCCGAATACCGGAGGAACACTTAGTGTGCTATCAAACATCACAACATAACTGGGTCATTATAAAGATGCTCTACAGGTGTCTCCGATGGTGTTTGTTGAGTTGGCATAGATCGAGATTAGGATTTGTCACTCCGATTGTCGGAGAGGTATCTCTGGGCCCTCTCGGTAATGCACATCACTATAAGCCTTGCAAGCAATGTGACTAATGAGTTAGTTGCGGGATGATGCATTACAGAACGAGTAAAGAGACTTGTCGGTAACAAGATTGAACTAAGTATGGTGATACCGACGATCGAATCTCGAGCAAGTAACATACCGATGACAAAGGGAACAACGTATGTTGTTGTGCGGTTTGACCGATAAAGATCTTCGTAGAATATGTAGGAACCAATATGAGCATCCAGGTTCCGCTATTGGTTATTGACCGGAGAGGTGTCTCGGTCATGTCTACATAGTTCTCGAACCCGTAGGGTCCGCACGCTTAACGTTCGATGACGATTGATATTATGAGTTTATGTGATTTGATGTACCGAACGTTGTTCGGAGTCTCGGATGTGATCACGGACATGATGAGGAGTCTCGAAATGGTGGAGACATAAAGATTGATATATTGGACCATGTTGTTCGGACACCGGAAGTGTTCCGGAGAGTTTGGGATAAAACTGGAGTGCGGGAGGGTTACCGGAACCCCCCGGGAAGTAATGGGCCTTAGTGGGCTTTAGGAGAGAGAGAGAGGGCCGCAGCCAAGAGGTGGCGTGCGCCCCCCAAGGGGAGTCTGAATAGGACTAGGGGAGGGGGCGCGGCCCCTCTTTCCCTCTCCCTCTCCCTCTCCTTCCATTCCTCCTAGTTGGACTAGGAAAGGGGGAAACCTACTCCTACTAGGAGTAGGATTCCTCCCCCCTTGGCGCGCCCCTTGTGGCCGGTCGGCCTCCTCCTCCCCTCCTTTATATACGGGGGAAGGGGCACCCCATAGACACACAAGTTGATCTTTAGCCGTGTGCGGTGCCCCCCTCCACAGTTTTACACCTCGGTCATATCGTCGTAGTGCTTAGGCGAAGCCCTGCGCCGGTAACTTCATCATCACCGTCACCACGCCGTCGTGCTGAAGGAACTCTCCCTCGGCCTCAGCTGGATCTAGAGTCCGAGGGACGTCACCGAGCTGAATGTGTGTAGATCGCGGAGGTGCCGTGCGTTCGGTACTTGATCGGTTGGATCGCGAAGACGTTCGACTACATCAACCGCGTTACATAACGCTTCCGCTTTTGGTCTACGAGGGTATGTGGACACACTCTCCCCGCTCGTTGCTATGCTTCTCCTAGATAGATCTTGTGTGATCGTAGGAATATTTTTGAAATACTATGTTCCCCAACAGTGGCTTCCGAGCCAAGTCTATGTGTAGATGTTATATGCATGAGTAGAACACAAAGACTGGTGGGCGATAATAGTCATACTGCTTACCAGCATGTCATACTTTGATTCGGTGGTATTGTTGGATGAAGCGGCCCAGACTAACATTACATGACCGTGTTCATGAGACTGGTTCTCCCGCAGTGCTATGCACAAAGTTGGCTAGTGGGTGTCTGTTTCTCCCACTTTAGTTGAATCGAGTGTGACTACGCCCGATCCTTGTTGAAGGTTAAAACAACACACTTGACGAAAAATCGTTGTGGTTTTGATGCGTAGGTAAGAACGGTTCTTGCTAAGCCCGTAGCAGCCACGTAAAACTTGCAATAACAAAGTAGAGGACGTCTAACTTGTTTTTGCAGGGCTTGCTGTGATGTGATAGGGTCAAGACGTGATGATATATAAATTGTCGTATGAGATGATCATGTTTTATAACAGTTATCGGCAACTGGCAGGAGCCATATGGTTGTCGCTTTATTGTATGAAATGCAATCGCCATGTAATTGCTTTACTTTATCACTAAGCGGTAGCGATAGTAGTAGAAGCAATAGTTGGCGAGACGACAACGATGCTTCGATGGAGATCAAGGTGTCAAGCCGGTGACGATGGTGATCATGACGGCGAAGGAAATATGCCCTAGAGGCAATAATAAAGTTATTATTTATTTCCTTATTTCATGATAAATGTTTATTATTCATGCTAGAATTGTATTAACCGGAAACTTAGTACATGTGTGAATAAATAGACAAAACATAAGTGTCTGATACATCTCCGTCGTATCTATAATTTTTGATTGTTCCATGCCAATATTATTCAACTTTCATATACTTTTGGCAACTTTTTATACTATTTTTGGGACTAACATATTGATACAGTGCCCAGTGCCAGTTCCTGTTTGTTGCATGTTTTATGTTTCGCAGAAACCCCATATCAAACGGAATCCAAACGGGATAAAAACGGACGGAGAATATTTTTGGAATATTTGGAGAATTCCGGAAGAAGAATCAACGCGAGACGGTGCCCGAGGTGGCCACGAGGCAGGGGGCGCGCCCCTGACCCTCGTGGGCCACCCGTAAGGCGGTTGATGCCGTTCTTCGGCCGCAAGAAAGCTAATTTTTAGGAAAAAATCACGGCGAAGATTTCAGTCCAAGCGGAGTTACGGATCTCCATATATATACGAAATTGTGAAAGGGCAACAGAGAGAACGCAGAAACAGAGAGAGACAGAGAGATATATCCAATCTCGGAGGGGCTCTTGCCCCTCCCACGCCATGGAGACCAAGGACCAGAGGGGAAACCCTTCTCCCATCTAGGGAGGAGGTCAAGGAAGAAGAAGAAGAAGGGGGCCTCTCTCCCCCTCTCTTCCGGTGGCGCCGGAACACCGCCGGGGCCATCATCATCACCGCCATCTTCACCAACAACTTCACCGCCATCATCACCAACTATTCCCCCCTCTATGCAGCGGTGTAACCTCTCTCTTACCCGCTGTAATCTCTACTTAAACATGGTGCTCAACGCTATATATTATTTCCCAATGATGTATGGGTATCCTATGATGTTTGAGTAGATCCATTTTGTCCTATGGGTTATTTGATGATCAAGATTGGTTTGAGTTGCATGTTTTATTATTGGGCTGTCCTATGGTGCTCTCCGTGTCGCGCAAGCGTGAGGGATTCCCGCTGTAGGGTTTGCAATATGTTCGTGATTTGCTTACGGTGGGTGGCGTGAGTGACAGAAGCACAGACCCTGTCGGTGTGGAACGACACCTATGGGATCACAAGAATCCCTACTACGGTTGCCGGGGCGCGGGGTTGCGAGAAGAGCAGGGCTAGTAGACAGCACAATGATCGTTTACCCAGGTTCGGGCCGCGAGGATGCATAAAACCCTAGTCCTGCTTTGGTGGGTGTATTTCGGAGAGTTCTTGATCTCTCGAACTAGCTATGGTTAGTGCGTGGTTCGAAAGAGACGAATCCTTCTCCAGTATGCCATGGGCCTCCTTTTATAGTCGGAAGGGCCTGCCACAGTGGCACACAGGAGGTAGAAAGGCGTACAGTGCCCTGAGCTTATCGCTCGTATAACAGGACAAGACGCATTTAATGCGTAGCTTAGGTGCCCCCTTGCTTTATTGGGGACGGGGGCGAGGCCCATCCCGTCCATCGCCGCTCCTCCTTGTTTTGACACGCGCCCTGGCCAGTGAGGTGCGTGGTGCCATGTAGGCAGGCAGGCAGCTAAGGTGGCGCACTGGCGGAGCCTTCACGAAGATCTGCATGCCGCCACGCAGGCGCTCGATGAGTTGGCCTGGGAGCTGCATGTTGCCACGCAGCTGCCCGCCCAGCTGGTTGGGCTGGCAGCTGCATGTGAACGGCGGTGGAAGCTTGGTTGGCGTGGGCCTGGCGGTGGCCCTGCCGGCGTCTTTGGTGAGGGCCTTGCCAGGTGGCCCGGCAAGGGTCTTGCCGTGGCGCACTGTCGTCCCCGGCAAGGGCCTTGCCGGGGGTCTGGTGGCCTTCCTCGACAAGGATCTTGCCGAGGATCGTCGTCTTCTAATCCTCATCTGATCTTGAATATGTCTTCACAAAGATCTGCATGCCACCACGGAGGTGCCTCCCGAGCCCTGGCCCAACGTGATGTTGGAGACCGCTGTCGGGACCCCGATTCTAAGTCACACCGATCTAGCCTGTAACACCTCATATCACTTTGCGGCCTCACGCACGGTAGTCCCACGGGTGTCGCCTTACCATGGCCCGGGACCGTTTGCGCCTTTTGGCTCACGTATATGACAGTGTCGCTAGCATCCATATGACAGAGAACCCGGGCCGACATGGCTAGTCGTGAACCCAAAGCGGCACTAACGTATGGGGACAGGCATACATGAATCAACATCGAACGTGTCGGTCAGCAGCGTGTGAATCCGGGCTGTAGCACTGGGCTAACAGGACTCCGGGAACCCAGGCTGTAGCAGGCTAGGCAGGACTCCGGATGTCACCGCGTGACATTTCCCCGAAGGGACAGACACAGGAACGAAGTGAAACACATGCCGGCCAGTCAAGTGTTCCGGAGCAGTAGTGCTGGGCTAGCAGGACTCCGGTGAACCGGGCTGTAGCGGACTACTATGGCTCATGGAAGCACAAGACTACATTTCCCCATAAGAGAGGCTACCAAGGATAAACAACTAGGTTGTCGGATCCCACACATACCAAGCATTTCAATCATACACACAATATGCTCGATATGTGCAAATACAACATGGCATCACAACAAGACTCTACGACTCAGAGTATTTATTCATTAGGCCCCGAAGAGCCAGATATTACAAACATGGGTCTCATGACCCATCATTCAGAGCATACAAGTCAAACACATGCGGAAGCTTAACATGTCTGAGTACAGGCATCTACAAATGAAAAAGGCTGACAAGCCTGACTATTTACTAGATCGTGCCGAGGGCACAAGATCGTAGCTGAGGTATCAAGCTAAACGTCGAAGTCCACACGGAACTACTAGCGAGACTGACGTCTCTCTGCAAAACATAAAATAAGCAAACGTGAGTACAAATGTACCCAGCAAGACTTACATAAGAACTATCTACATATGCATCGGTATCAACAAAAGGGGTGGTGGAGTTTAACTGCAGCAAGCCAGCTTTGACTCAGTGGCTATCCTAACTACGACTACAAGTAACTCTTTTGAGGTGGCGCACACGAGTCCACAAATTCACCATACCAATACACCACTATGGATCCGCTCCCGTCTCCCTACGAGAACGCCATCCATAGCACTCACGCTTATCTTACGCATTTTAGAGTATCCACTTTCACTTGTCTATGAACTGTTATAGGCAACCCAGAAGTCCTTTACCGCGGACGCGGCTATTCGAATAGATCATATTAACCCTGCAGGGGTGTACTTTGTCACACACGCTCTCACCACTTACCGCCGTTTACACAGCATGTACTCGGCAACCTTCAAGCGGAAGCCCAAAGTGGGTGTCGGCCACAGCCTACCTAAACACTCAAGTCTCTAGTCCAGGTTTATCGCCTATTCAGGTTCCATCCGCAGGGAGTCCGGCCGAGGTTTCCACATACGGCCTCGAACGATGTGTGCAGGGTTCCCGAGACACCAAACGGGCGCCCGGTACACCGTGCCACGTGCCTACCGCATCACAGCCCACCCCTCGGTCAGCGCTGTCCACGGCCTCCAGCATACTACAAACACCAGAAACTACTTGCAACTCCTGGACAGAGGACAAGGGTGATTAAGAAGCCGAGAGGGTCCATTGGTTTCGGGCCCAATGCGTGGTAGTAACTGTATCATGGATCACAAACACAGAGCTCAGTTCCTGAGGACGGCTTCAATGAGACAACCCACCATGTACTCCTACATGGCCTCTCACCGCTACCTTTACCAAATCGTGTTCACACACTTAGCTCACACACAGTAGGACATGTTCATCACCATTCCAATTCATCCCCGATGAATCAGACCTGACACAACTCTAAGCAGTAGCAGGCATGACAAACAAGCATGAATGAGTAGGCACATCAGGGCTCAAACAACTCCTACTCATGCTAGTGGGTTTCATCTATTTACTGTGGCAATGACAGGTCATGCAAAGGATAAGGGGTTCAACTACCGCAACAAGTAACAGTTGAATCGTTGTTGTCCTAATGTAGTAAAAGAGAGCAGGAGCGAGAGAGTGGGATTGTATCGGAATGAGCAAGGGGGTTATGCTTGCCTGGCACTTCTGAAGATATTATAGTTCTTCATCGGTGTCATCGAACTCATCGTCGGAATCACGGCTTATCGAGAGGGGACAATCACCGGCAAACAAGGAAGAACACAATCAATGCAATGCAACAATTATGATGCATGATTATGACATGTCAAGAATGTTATGATTTACACTAATGCATCTAGCAACAGTTTAAATGAGGTCCATATGAGCTAAGGGTTCATATGCAAACTCCATATTTAGCATTTATAATGTCATTATCATGTTTTCACCTATACAGCAGGTATAACTTAGTTTGACATGCATGAAAATGATACAGATGGATAGATTGCATTTTTCTGATAATTTTTCATATATAAATTATTTCATTCTGAGCTACGGTTGATTTTATATGATTTTTAGAAGTTTATACTATTTTCTGGAATTTCCTGAATAAACTTAAATTCAGATAATGCTTTACTGCGTCAGTGTGACGTCAGCAGGTCAACAACGCCTAACCAGAGTCAAACCTGACAGGTGTGGCCCATATGTCAGTGACACAGGGGCTAAACGCGGTCAAACCCAATGCTGACTGGGTTTGACCCTGCGGTAGGGCCCGCTGTCAGTGGCTGTTAGGGTGATTAGCTGGTTGGGTTAGCGCCTAGTGACGTCCACGTCATCGGTCGCTGGAGTTCAGCCGGCGGCGATCACAGAACACGGCGGGGCACGCCGGACTTGCGCTAGAGGCGTCGGCTTGGCACGCTGAGGGCACCAGGGGATAGCCCTTGATCTTGCGCATCCAAAGGACTAAGTGAGAGGTCGCGGGGTCACCGGAATCCATGCCGGCGACGAGCTTTGGCGGCGGTGGTGTTCGGTGGTGCACGGGCGCGTCGCTACGGTGTATCAGCGAGCAAATGGAGGGGCTGGGCAGCACCTGCTAGGCCCGGGGAGCACTAAGAGCAGCGCGGTGAGGCCAGGGGAGCACAGAGGCTATGCGTGCAGTGGCAATGGCGGACGGCGGCTTCGGTGCTCGGCGGTCAGCGGGGCTAGAGGAGGAAAATGACAGCGGGGAGAGAGGGGTTCGGTAGAGGAGCTCACGGCGAGGTCGATGAGTAGCTCAGCGTGCTCGGGGACGCTCGGGGGTCGGCGAATCGAACGACGGCGTTCGTCGGAGCAGACGAGGAAGATGGCGACGGTGACGATGCTGCAGGGCATCCGCGGGCGCGTTCTTCGGCTTGGAGCTTCACGGCATCGAGGCGGAGCTCGAGGTCAGCACGGAGAGGCGAGGTGGTGGCGGTGGCCGCGGGTACGGCGATCGGCGTCGGCGAGCTCGCTCGGTGGCGCTCTGTTTTGCGGGGGAGAGAGCCAGAGGGGAAAGTGAGAGAGAGGAGAGAGTGGTCGGGGCTGCGTGGCGTCGCGAGGGAGGCCCAGGGCGACGAGGGGGAAGCGGCAGGAAGCAGGAGGTGGCCGGGGCGCGTGCGTGCGCGCGTCGGGCATGCGCCGTCCTCCTGGCAGGGGGAGGAAGACGACAGGGGAGGAGGAGGTGGGCTAGGCCGGCACAGGGCCAGGCCAGGTGGGCTGCACAGTAGGTAGGTCCACGTAACTTCTCCCTCTCTTCTGTTTTCTAATTTGTTTTTGTTTTCTAATTATTTGCCTCTGTTTTGAGCTTAGGAAAAATACCAAGGCATTTCCTAAAATCCTGAAAATATTCATGGACACTTGCTGAATTATTTCAGTGGCCCAAAAATAGTTCCAACATTATTTGAACATTTAAATTATTTATAGCATTTAAATGCCCAAAGTCAAATACAATAAGACTTAATTCAAAAATCCAGAATGGCCTAGAAATAGGTGCATCATTTTTGGCAGAGGTTTTTACCTTTATCAAAAATCATGAACTTTTCTAAAGGGCATTCTGGGTTCATTGAAAATATTTAAACTTCAACCTAGTTGAATTGATTTAGTGCCAGGGCTTGGTCATCCCCAATTCAATTTTCCTTTGAATTAAAAACATGATGCATGCTCACTGATGCAACTATTTACAGTCATGACTCTAGGGCTGTGACAACCGTGGGCTCAAGGGTGGCCCGCTCTGTTGGTGCGGGGCGAGCTGTCCCGGCAAGGATCTTGCCGGGGCTGCTGAGGCTGCCCCGGCAAGGGTCTTGCCGGGGGAACCTGCTTCGTCCCTCTGCTCTTTGTGTTCTTGGCCTTGGCGTTGCTCTTATTATCTTGGGCTTTGGTCTTACCTTGGCTCACCTCCCCTGCTCTGCTTGGCGTGACCGTAGGCGCGGCTCCAACTGCCCGTGCACAGGTATAGGTGTACAAAAATGCACCCCTCTTTTTGTACACCGACAGGAGCCCCCGGGCCTGGGCCACACATAAGCGCGACACGTTGTTGGGCCAGGCCCAAAATGGTGCGCGGGCAGGCGGGGCGGTTTTTACCGCGGTAAAACTTTTCGCGCGTTGCGCTTCCCATGACCCGCGCGGCATGGAGGGGTGTGCGTGACGTGGGCGGCATGCGTGGGGCGGTCTCCACACGCATGTGCCACATCGCAGTAAAGAGGCGGCTCGTGCCTTCCCCGTGAAAAGAGGGAGGGGTGGAGGCGCGGCTCATTTACTGAATGGGGCCGGGGCGCGGTCTCCAAGGCGTCCACTCCCCACGATCACGGGGTGAGGAGAGGTCGCTTCGCCCGTCCCCTCGGTTTTGCACGTCCGCCATGCGTCCTCCATGCACTTGGGGTGGCAAGCGGTGGAGGCGGGAAACCAGGCGGTCGCTGGTTGGGGCAGCGGGTCGGTCCCGATTCCCTGCGCCTCTGGTGGCTGGATTGGCCGAGCGGGGCGGCCGAGCCCCAACCCCGCTCCCTTATAAGGAGGGGGAAGGGGAGATGGCGTCCCGCACTCTTCTGTCATCTATCTCCTCTCGCTTCTACTTCTTCCTTTCACTCGCCATGGAGAAAGGGAATCCTGGTCCTTCGACGGTGGCGGCGAGGGTCGCCGCTCGACAGCGCGTCCCTCCTCCTCCTGAGCCCGCGATGGTGGAGCCGGCCGCGAGGGGAAGGGGGAGGGGGCGAGGCCGTGGGCGAGGCCGGGGCAGAGGTCACAGTGCTCGGGAAAGAGGAGGATGGGGCGGCGCGCCGGCTTTGCCCCCGCCAATGATGCCTTTTCCGATGGAAGGCCATGTCAGAGACCAGCCCCGCGAGTTCTTCATTAGGCTGCGCCGGCCTCCGCGTTGCCGTCTTTATCTTCCCGCCCCGTTTGCTTGGGAGATGGAGTGTGACCCGCCCCAATACCTCAGATTGCACATGAGGGGCTGTGGGAATGGGGGCACGCGGGTCGACGTCGACTTCCCGGCTCCTCGGGTCATGTACCTCCGTCACGGATGGAAGACGTTCGCTCGCATCCACCGCCTGACAGCGGGGCTCGTCCTCTACTTCAAATTAATGGAGGACCGCCTGCTCTCCGTCAAGGTCTTCGGCGACTTCGGGACTCGCCTGAAGTGTTGCGTGGAGAGCTCCTTCGATGGAGATTCCGACGATGGAAGCTCTACCTCGAGCGAAAATGATGAGGAGGACAGCAGGGCAGACGGCGGGGACGAGTCCGACTAGGCGTCGGATGCCCCGCGCCTGGGCGGGTGCGGCAGCAGCAACATCTGCACCTGGCCGCTCCTCCGGCAGAGTTTTGCCGGGGGTGGGGCCAGCTCCTTGAACTTCTCGGGGCCGTCTCCTTGGGCGGCCGGCATCGGGAGGCTGCAGAAGAGGAAGAGGGTGGGTGGCAAGGCCGTCAACTCGGAGTACGCGGGCACCGACGCCTTCGTCGCGTACTGCCGGCCCTGCCACCTCGTCTTCCAGCTCCTTTCACGGCACCGTCATCACCGGCCCGCCCCTGGGCGGTCACCGAGGTGTTCTCTTGGTGCTTTCTGCCACTCGTAGCTCGCCTAGGTGCCCCTTTCGTCCTCTCGCCTCCTTGACCTGCCTCCTGAGGAGAGGGACAAGAAAGGGATTACGGGCATCTTATCCTTCTTCTTTAGTTTGTAAGCCTGCGGGCCTTTGTTAAATTTAGAACTTGTAATCCCCTTGCTCATGTTTTTCATTCTGTACGAACTGTACCTGTATGGGATGTTTTAATGAAAAAGGGATGCTTGCCGGGTTCTTCGTTCACGGGTAAATCCCGCGACAAGGAGCGAATCCTTGTTATTGTTTAAGATAAACGTTTTTCGCCCGGCAATAGGCCTTGCCGTCCCCCCACTCCACTTGACCGTTCTCGCGCTCTTGGCGGAGGCAGGGATGAAGTGGGCTTTAGGCTCCTCGTTCTACCTCCTTGCCGCCGCGGCTACAACCAAATCCGGACCCTGGAAATAATCCTTAGGTATAGGAAAAAGGGGAGCACGGCAGCCTAGAGATAAAAACAAGGTTTCACATGCCCCAGTCCTATTCCAAAATGCATGACAGAGGATAAAAGACTTATCTGGATCCGCAGCCCCCGGCAATCTCATCTTGCCGCGGTTGGATCCTTGCGCTTGCAGCCCCCGGCAACTCTGGTTTGCCGGGGTCGGGACGCCGGTCCATTTTCTTTCTTCCAAGTAGCTCGGCAGAAGTGCTCATGTGCCCTGCGAACCAAAAGAGGACATAAGAGAAACAAATAGACGCGCACTCGACCTCTAGGCTAGGGGTTAGTCGCTGCTGAGCACTATCAACCCTAACCAAGGAAGAGACTCGACCTAGCATGCATGCTATAACTTAAGGCGCCAGCGCTTCATTTTTTTATGCTCAGGGTCTGCACCTGGCTTTGTACAAAGGGTCACATGCCTTGCCGGCAAAGATTGTACAAAAGGTGGCTTGCCGGGAGGCCTGGCAAGCCGCGCCTTACGGGTAAAACTTGCGAAGATGCTTGATGTTCCAGGAGTTGCTCACTGGGACAACATCTTCGGTCTCCAGGTGGACTGCGCCCGGCCTGGTGACTCGCATTACCCGATAAGGGCCTTCCCGCTTTGGCGTCAACTTGTTGGAATTCTTGGCCGACTGAATGCGCCGAAGAACAAGGTCGCCTTCCTCAAAGCTTCGGGCATGAACCTTGTGGCTATGGTAGCGGCGCAAGGCTTGCTGGTAGTGTGCTGCTCTCACAGCCACCCGAAGACGATCTTCCTCAAGGAGCGTCGCGTCATCTTGGCGCAACTGCTCTTGCTCAAGCTCATCATAAGCGAGCACTCGAGGTGACCCGTATATGAGTTCCGTGGGGGAGAACTGCTTCTGCCCCGTATACCAGGGCAAAAGGTGTCTGGCTGGTGGCTCGATTTGGCGTCGTCCTGATTGACCAAAGAACCGCCGGCAACTCATCAATCCAGTGCCTTCCACTCTTGTGCAGCTTGTCAAAGGTCTTCGTTCTCAGGCCTCGCAACACTTCAGCATTTGCCCTCTCCGCTTGGCCGTTGCTCCGTGGGTGTGCCACGGAAGCAAAACAGACCTTGCTACCGAGGTCTTGAATGTATTGCATGAAGGTGTGGCTTGTGAACTGCGTGCCGTTGTCGGTGATGACTCTGTTTGGCACACCAAAACGGCAGACCAGTCCCTTGAAGAACTTGACGGCTGACTGAGCAGTCACCTTTCTCACTGCTTCCACTTCCGGCCACTTTGTGAACTTGTCGATTGCAACGTACAAGTACTCAAAGCCCCCGACAGCGCGGGGGAAGGGCCCAGTATATCGAGCCCCCAAACCGAGAATGGCCAGGAGAGAGGGATTGTTTGAAGGGCTTGAGCTGGTTGATGAAGCTTCTTTGAATGGAACTGACACGCTTCACACTTGGTTACTAGTGCCGTCGCATCCTGGAGGGCGGTGGGCCAGAAGAAACCTTGCCGGAACGCCTTTCCGGCAAGGGCCCTCGACCCTACGTGGGAGCCACATATGCCTCCATGTATCTCCGCCAACAGCTCCAGTCCTTCCTCCCGGGGGATGCACTTTAGTTTCACACAGTTCTGCCTTCTCCTATACAGGACGTCATCGACGAACTGGTAGAGGGCGGACCGACGGGCTACTTTCTCCGCTTCTTCCTGCTCCTCAGGAAGCTCCCCTATTCGGAGGAATTGGACGGTATGCTGCGCCCATGCCGGAGCCTGGGGCTCGACGGCAAGGACCAAAGGCATCTCTTCCGCCAAGGGAGCAGCTGTCTCTACGGCAAGGGCTTGACGCCCTGCCAGAGCCAGTTGCTCTTGGGCAAGCCCAGCGTCCGCGGCAGCACCCTTGCCGACGGCCCCAGGAGGCTCAGTAGGAAAGTACTTGCCGGGACCTGACTTCCTCCGCTTGTTCTGCCCCGTTGATGGCTCAATGGATGGTTGAGTTAACCGGAGCGAAAAGGTACCTGGTTCCATAGGTAGCTTGAATGCAGCACGCTTTGACAGGTAATCGGCGATGTCGTTCTCCATTCGGGGGACGTGCTCTGCCTGGATACCGTCAAAGTGTTCCTCCAGCTTCCTCACCTCATCTACGTAGGCCTCCATCAATGGGCTCTGGTAATCCTTGTTGACCTGCCTAACAGAAAGCTGCGAGTCAGCCCTGACGATGAGCTTCTTAACCCCGAGGTCTGCCGCGATCCTGAGACCGGCGAGCAATCCCTCGTACTCAGCAGTGTTGTTGGTGGACATCTCCCTGGGGAAGTGCATCTGGATCACGTACTTGAGGTGCTCTCCGGTGGGCGCGACGAGCAGCACACCGGCACCGGCGCCTTGCAGCGAGAAAGCCCCATCAAAGTACATGATCCAGTCGTGGTCTGCTTCCTTGCCGGGGAGAGTGGTCTCCTGGATTTCTTCGTCAGGCGTTGAGGTCCATTCTGCAATGAACTCCGCCAAGACTCTGCTCTGGATTGTCGAGGTACTTTCAAACTTCAAACCGAAACTTGATAGCTCCAAGGCCCATTCCACAATCCTTCCGGTTGCATCTGGGTTATGCAGTATCCGTTGCAACGGGAGGCGGGTGACGACAGTGATCTCGTGGGCTTGGAAGTAATGACGCAGCTTCCTCGAGGCCATAAGGAGGCCGAAGAGCAATTTTTGCACACCGGAATACCTCGACCTAGCCCCCTGCAAGAGGGAGCTGACAAAGTAAACCGGGTGCTGCATCATCTTCTTCTTCTGCACCACCTCACTCGACTGCGCGGGCACTGCCTTGGTGGCATCAGACTCTGCCGGGGGCCGCGCCTTGCCGGCACCAGGCCCTGCCGGGGGAATCTTTGGCTTGCCATCCGCTAGTTCTGCCGCCGTCACTGCCTCCTCGTCGACCTCCCTCTGTGCCACCAGTGCGGTGTTGACCACTTGATTCGTCGCCGCCAGATATAGCAGCAACAGCTCTTGTGGTTTAGGCGCAACCAGTATTGGCGTGGAGGAAAGGTATTTCTTCAGATCCTGCAATGCTGCCTCGGCTTCTGGGGTCCACTCCATTGGGCCCGCCTTCTTCAAGATTTTGAAGAAAGGAAGGGCGCGCTCAGCGGACTTGGAGATGAATCGGCTCATGGCGGCAATGCAGCCGGTGAGCCGACGCACATCTTTGATCTGCTTGGGCGCCTCAGTCTGCTCAATAGCCTTGATTTTGTATGGGTTTGCCTCGATCCCGCGCTGTGACACAAAGAACCCGAGAAGCTTGCCGGACGGAACGCCGAAGACACACTTCTCAGGGTTCAGCTTGAGGTTGATCTTGCGCAGGTTAGCAAATGTCTCTTCCAGATCTTGCACAAGAGTTGGCCCGTCCTTGGTTTTTACCAGTATGTCATTCATGTAGGCCTCCATATTTCTATGGAGCTGAGGTTCAAAACCAATTTGGACTGCTCTTGCAAATGTTGAGCCAGCGCTCTTCAACCCGAAAGGCATCCGTAAAAAGCAATATGTACCACATGGGGTGATGAACGCTGTCTTTTCTTCATCCTCTCTTGTCATGAAGATCTGGTGGTAGCCTGAGTAGGCGTCGAGGAATGACAACAGATCACACCCGGCCGTGGAGTCAACAATTTGGTCGATGCACGGCAATGGGAAGGGGTCCTTAGGACAAGCCTTATTGATATCTGTGTAATCAACACACAGCCTCCACTTCCCATTCGCCTTGCGCACCACCACCGGATTGGCCAACCACGTCGGGTGGAGCACTCCTCTCACCAAACATGCCGCTTCCAACTTCCTGATCTCCTCTATGATGAACTCCTACCTCTCCAGAGCCTGCTTTCTGACCTTCTGCTTGATGGGCCGTGCATGAGGGCAGACAGCTAGGTGGTGCTCAATCACCTCCCTGGGAACACCGGGGATGTCGGATGCTTGTCATGCAAACACGTCGACATTCGCCCGCAGGAAGGTGACGAGCGCACCTTCCTATTTGCTGTCGAGGGTGGAGCCAATGGTGAAGGCCCCTCCCGTGCCATCCTCCCTGGTGGACACCTTCTTGGTCTGCGGTGGCTTGGCTCTGGATTTCTTGCTCTTGCCGGTAGAGCTCTCTGGCACGTCCTCGACGGTAGCGTAGCACTCCGAAGAGGCGTGCTTGCCGGAGTGGGTGCGAAAGGTCTTGCCGGGCTTCCCCTTCCCTTCCGGGCCTCCAGCGGCAGGAGCAGGTGCCTTGACGGCAGCTGCTGCAACTGCTTCCCGGTAGAGTTGGTCGGCGCAGATCAGCGCGTCCTTCTTGTCGGAGGGGGCGGAGATGATGGTCAATGACCCGGGCATCTTTAGCATGTTGTAGGCGTAGTGTGATGCCACCATGAACTTGGCTAGTGCCGGGCGGCCGAGGATCCCGTTGTAGGGCAAGGGGATCTCGGCCACGTCGAAGATGATCCTCTCTGTCCTGTAGTTTAACTCTCCTCCAAACGTCACGGGCAGTGTGACCTTCCCCTTCGGCTGGCTCCTCCCCGGATTGACCCCTTGAAATGTACCCATTTCCTCGAGGTCTCCATCAGGAATTTGCAGTGTTTTGATCACGACAGGCGAGATCAAGTTCAGGCCGGCCCCGCCGTCAACCAACATCTTGTTCACCTTGAGGTTGCGTATCGTTGGTGAGACCAACAATGGCAAACACCCGACCACGGTTGTGCGGTCAGGGTGGTCCTCGGCGTCAAAGATGAGGGGCGTGCTGGACCACTTCAGCGGCTTCTGAGCGTCAAACGATGGTTCCGCTGTTGTAATCTCACGCGCCCACTGCTTGAGCTGGCGGTGAGAAGTATGCAGCGAAGCACCACCATCGATGCACATGGCCTCCGTAGCCTTCTGGAACTCTTGCTCACCGGACTCGTCGTCCTCGTCGTGATCATCTTCTTCTTGTTTCTTGTCACGGCCCCGGGCGGGCCTTTCTTGCTGGTTGTCCTTGCCGCAGCAGCCTCCTTGGCCGCCACGCTTCTTGCCGGATCCCTCGGCACCATCCAGGTCCTTCTCCTTGTCCTGCCTCTCGTACTCAGCTTTTTGCTTCTCAGCAAGTAGCTCGACTTGTCAGCAATTCTGGAGGTCGTGGCCCTTGGTGCGGTGGATCTTGCAATATTGCTTGTCGGAGCTTCCTGGCTTGTCGGTAGCCGCCAAGGCCCGGCAGGCGGCGCACCCGGCAATCTCCTTGCCGGGGGCGTCTGCCTTGACCTTCTTGGCAGCGCCGGTGTCGTGAGATACTTCAACGGCAAGAACGGCCTTGCCTTTGCGTTTCCTGTTGCGACGACGGCCCTTCTTCGTCAGGGTGGCGGCGTCTTCGTCGGTAGAGTCGGTTTCCACACCGGCGTCTTCGCCGGGGTACTTCCTTCCCTCTTCAGCCCGGGCACACCTATCGGCCAGAACGTAGAGCTCGGCCACATCCTTAACCTTGGTCATCCCAGCTCTTCGTGCATCTTGCGGTTACGCACGTTCTGATGGAACGCACTGATCACAGCGGCGGGATGAACATCGGGGATGTTGTACTGCACCCGGCTGAATCTCTGGATGTACTTGCGCAGGGTTTCCCCTTCCTTTTGGGGAATGATATGTAGATCACTGGCCAGGACATGAGCTTGGTGGCCTCCTGTGAAGGCGCCAACGAACTCATGGCACAGATCCGACCAAGAAGAAATGGAATCTGCCGGCAAGTGCATCAACCAGGACATAACATTGGGCTTCAGTGCCAGCGGGAAATAGTTGGCAAGCACCTTGTCGTCGCGAGCTCCAGCAGCCTGCATCACGATGGTGTAGATGCTGAGGAACTCGGACGGATGGGTCTTGCCAGTGTACTTCTCGCCGACGTCGGGCTTGAACGTGCGGTGGGACGGCCACTGGAACTGCTGCACCTCACGAGTGAAGGCCGGGCAGCCCACCTCGTAAGGTAGGCCGCCGGAGCCCCCCGGTGCTGGGTGGTCCATAGCGGGTCCCGCCCGCTTGTCCGACTGGTGGCGTGTATCGCGCCGGCGCGCGATGGTGGTCCGAGCATCTTCGTGAGCTCGTTCTCGAAGAACTTGGTGCTGGTCGCGGTGGGTCCGCGGGTCGGACGACGCTATAGAGATGTTATCACAAGCGTCATCACGACGGGCAGACGCCCGCGGCGGCTGGCGAGGAGGAGGAGAGTGCACCGTGGCCGCAGCTCCCCCGGTCCTCCCAGCGCCAGCACGTGGTGGCTCGGTGGAGCGCCGACCCGAGGGCCCCGCTGGTCGTGGATCGTCTTTGTTGGCGACGGCGACGAGGCTCCGGATGGTGGCCCTCCACTCGTTGAGCTTCTCTGCAGCAGGAGAGAAGTCGAGGAGCAGCTGCGCGCGCGCAAAAGCTTCTGCTGGCGTGGGCGGCGGCGACAGCTGCGTGGATCGCAGCGCGCTTCGACTTCTAACTATGTTAGAAGGAGCTCCGTTACGACCCAGCGGCTGCGTGCCATTTTCGCCAGCGCTTCGGCGGGCATGCTGAACCCCTTCATCCCGCGGATGACGCACAGGGCTCTTCCCACGGCGGTGCCCAGGGTCACCAGCGTGGTGACGCTGCTCGGCGCGCACACTATGGGAAGAGCGCGAAGTGGTCGCCGGCGTGGGCGTCTTGGAGGTCGCTGCGCCGCCCGGAGGTGGCACAACGACACCCCTGGAGGGCCCCGCGCCGCCTGCGGGGGTCCCAGCTCCGTCTTTGGATTTGGCGACGTGCGGCTGGTCATCTGGGCGCGAACAACGCCGCTCGCCAGGCTCTGACTGCTAGGGCGATGCTGGTGCTCGTGGACCGCGGCCCGGGTCCTGTCCGCGACCGGTCCACTGCTCGTGCGTACCTGCACGGGCCGTTCGGCTCCCAACGAGCCGATCGCCGTGGCCGTCTTCTTATTGGGAGGCATGGCGACGAAGAACCGCTAGGCTAACTACTAGACCAGATTCTCACAATTGCGCCCCCTACCTGGCGCGCCAAAGATGTCGGTGTGGAACGACACCTATGGGATCACAAGAATCCCTACTACGGTTGCTGGGGCGCGGGGTTGCGAGAAGAGCAGGGCTAGTAGACAGCACAAGGATCGTTTACCCAGGTTCGGGCCGCGAGGATGCGTAAAATCCTAGTCCTGCTTTGGTGGGTGTATTTCGGAGAGTTCTTGAGCTCTCGAACTAGCTGTGCTAAGTGCGTGGTTCGAAAGAGCCGAATCCTTCTCCAGTATGCCATGGGCCTCCTTTTATAGTCGGAAGGGGCTGCCACAGTGGCACACAGGAGGTGGAAAGGCGTACAGTGCCCTGAGCTTATCACTCGTATTACAGGACAAGACGCATTTAATGCGTAGCTTAGGTGTCCCCTTGCTTTATTGGGGACGGGGGCGAGGCCCGTCCCGTCCGTCGCCGCTCCTCCTTGCTTTGACACGTGCCCTGGCCAGTGAGGCGTGTGGTGCCATGTAGGCAGGCAGGCAGCTGAGGTGGCGCAGTGGCGAAGCCTTCACGAAGATCTGCATGCCGCCACGCAGGCGCTCGATGAGTTGGCCTGGGAGCTGCATGTTGCCACGCAGGTGCCCGCCCAGCTGGTTGGGCTGGCAGCTGCATGTGAACGGCGGTGGAAGCTTGGTTGGCGTGGGCCTGGCGGTGGCCCTGCCGGCGTCTTTGGTGAGGGCCTTGCCAGGTGGCCCGGCAAGGGTCTTGCCGTGGCGCACTGTCGTCCCCGGCAAGGGCCTTGCCGGGGGTCTGGTGGCCTTCCTCGACAAGGATCTTGCCGAGGATCGTCGTCTTCTAATCCTCATCTGGTCTTGAATATGTCTTCACAAAGATCTGCATGCCACCACGGAGGTGCCTCCCGAGCCCTGGCCCAACGTGATGTTGGAGACCGTGGGCTCAAGGGTGGCCCGCTGTGTTGGTGCGGGGCGAGCTGTCCCGGCAAGGATCTTGCCGGGGCTGCTGAGGCTGCCCCGGCAAGGGTCTTGCCGGGGGAACCTGCTTCGTCCCTCTGCTCTTTGTTGTCTTGGCCTTGGCGTTGCTCTTATTATCTTGGGCTTTGGTCTTACCTTGGCTCACCTCCCCTGCTCTGCTTGGCGTGACCGTAGGCGCGGCTCCGACTGCCCGTGCACAGGTATAGGGGTACAAAAACGCACCCCTCTTTTTGTACACCGACAGACCCGAGTAAGTAGGTTGTTTGCGTATGGGATAAAGGGGACTTGATACTTTAATGCTATGGTTGGGTTTTACCTTAATGATATTTAGTAGTTGCGGATGCTTGCTAGAGTTCCAATCATAAGTGCATATGATCCAAGTAGAGAAAGTATGTTAGCTTATGCCTCTCCCTCAAATAAAATTGCAATAATGATTACCGGTCTAGTTATCGATTGCCTAGGGACAAATAACTTTCTCGTGACAAAAAGCTCTCTACTAAAACTAATTTAGTTGTGTCTTTATCTAAACAGCCCCTAGTTTTTATTTACGCGCTCTTTATTATCTTGCAAACCTATCCAAAAACACCTACAAAGTACTTCTAGTTTCATACTCATTCTAGGTAAAGCAAATGTTAAGCGTGCGTAGAGTTGTATCGGTGGTTGATAGAACTTGAGAGAATATTTGTTCTACCTTTAGCTCCTCGTTGGGTTCGACACTCTTACTTATCGAAAGAGGCTACAATTGATCCCTTATACTTGTGGGTTATCAAGACCTTTTTCTGGCGCCGTTGCCGGGGAGCAATAGTGTGGGGTGAATATTCTCGTGTGTGTTTGTTTGCTTTATCACTAAGTAATTTTATTTGTTGTTATTAGTTGTTCTTTATCTTTAGTTATGGATATGGAACACGAAATACCAAAAAAATAGGTGTACTTGCTGCTCATGGAGATGGGGAACCTCCTAAAACCCTCGATGCTCATTATGTGAAAGAAATTATGTACTACTTTGATAATCCTGAGAAAACCCCATTCAATTATGTAATGGGAGACACGTTGGATCAACGTGAATACTTTAGGGATTATCGCTTGACTCAAAAAGGGAAACTATTATGGGATCAAATTTATATCTTGAAGTGGTATGCTCGGCAAGTATGCTTGAGATATGATTATACTTGTTGCTCTAGGATGAAGGCTCCACACCTTCCCTGTTCATGCAAATTTAATGATAATGCAACCTTAGCTTCTTATGCTAATGGTATATATGATTACTATGATGTGGGACAAATAGAAGAATTTGTTGCTTTTAAGGGTGCTTATGAAATTGAATCTCTGTTTGAAAAGTATGAAGCTTTTGAGGATGATGTTTATAGGCCTGAAAATTGCTATATTGAAGTATTGCTATGATAATTATGAATATAATTCCTATATTGATGCATTTATTGAGAAAGTCTCCGCTGTCCAAGAAGAGACTAATATTTTGCAGGAATCCATGGAAGAAGAAATTGATGAAACTGTGAGCTCATTGGATGAAAAAGATGATGAGGAGAGCGAAGGACAAAAGGAGGAAGAGCGGATTAGCTACCCATGCCCACCTTCTAATGAGAGTAACTCTTCAAATCATACATTGTTTAATTTCCCTTCATGCTTACCGAAGGATGATTGCTATGATGACTATTATGATCCCGTTGATTCTCTTGAAATATCCCTTTTTGATGATGCTTGCTATGCTTGTGGCCAAGATGCCAATATGAATTATGCTTATGGAGATGAACTTGCTATAGTTCCTTATGTTAAACATGAAATTGTTGTTATTGCACCCACGCATGATAGTCCTATTATCTTTTTGAATTCTCCGGACTACACTATATCGGAGAAGTTTACCCTTATTAAGGATTATATTGATGGGTTGCCTTATACCGCTGCACATGATTTTGATGAATATAATATGCATGTGCTTGCTGCTCCTACTTGCAATTATTATGAGAGAGGAACTATATCTCCACCTTTCTATGTTTCCAACACGATAAAATTGCAAGAAACTGTTTATACTATGCATTGGCCTTTACTATGTGTGCATGAATTGTTCTTTTATGACATGCCGATGCATAGGAAGAGAGTTAGACTTCGTCATTGCTTGATATATGTTACCTTGTGCTCACTACTAAATGCCAAATCATTGCTAATTAAAATTGGCTTTGATATACCTTGGGATCCGGGTGGATTCACTACTTGAGCACTATATGCCTAGCTTAATGGCTTTAAAGAAAGCGCTGCCAGGAGACAACCCGGAAGTTTTAGAGAGTCATTTATTTCTATTGTGTGCTTTTATAAAGTTTATAAATAAAAATAATGTGCCAAGGTTTGCCTTTAGGATGTTTACAATGCTTGTTGGTTTGTACGGTGCAGGACAGAAACTTTGGCTGTAGTGCGCGATTTTACAATTTTACTAGAACATCAAATGGTTCTGATTCTTTTTGCACTGTCTTTCTATACAAATTGTTTATTTTTCCTAATTTTGGCAGAATTTTTCAAGTATCATAAGTATGGTGAATGTTCAGATTATTACAGACTATTCTGTTTTAGACAGATTCTGTTTTTGATGCATAGTTTGCTTGTTTTGATGAAACTATCAATTTATATCAGTGGATTAAGCCATGGAAAATTTATATTACAGTAGCTACAATGAAAAAACAAAATATTAATTGGTTTGCAACAGTACTTAGAGTAGTGATTTGCTTTATTATACTAACGGATCTTACCGAGTTTTCTGTTGAAGTTTCGTGTGGATGAAGTGTTCGATGATCGAGAAGGTCTCGATGTGAGGAGAAGAAGGAGAGGCAGGAGCTCAAGCTTGGGGATTCCCGAGGCACCCCAAGTAAATATTCAAGGAGACTCAAGCGTCTAAGCTTGGGGATGCCCTGGAAGGCATCCCCTCTTTCTTCAACAACTATCGGTATGTTTTCGGATTCGTTTTGTTCATGCGATATGTGCAGTCTTGGAGCATCTTTTGCATTTAGTTTTGATTTTTGTTTTATGCACCATGCTGGTATGAGATAGTCCTTGGTTGATTTATAGAATGCTCTTTGCACTTCACTTATATCTTTTGAGTATGGCTTTATAGAATGCTTCATGTGCTTCACATATATCATTTGAAGTTTGGATTGCCTGTTTCTCTTCACTTAGACAACCGCCATTTGTAGAATGCTCTTTTGCTTCACTTATATTTGTTAGAGCGTGGGCATATCTTTTGTAGAAAGAATTAAACTCTCTTGCTTCACTTATATCTATTTAGAGAGATGACAGGAATTGGTCATTCACATGGTTAGTCATAAAATCCTACATAAAACTTGTAGATCACTGAATATGATGTGTTTGATTCCTTGCAATAGTTTTGCGATATAAATATGGTGATATTAGAGTCATGCTAGTGGGTAGTTGTGGATTGTAGAAATACTTGTGTTGAGGATTGTGATTCTCGTAGCATGCACGTATGGTGAACCGTTATGTAACGAAGTTGGAGCATGAAGTATTTATTGATTATCTTCCTTATGAGTGGCGGTCGGGGACGAGCGATGGTCTTTTCCTACCAATCTATCCCCCTAGGAGCATGCGCGTAGTACTTTGTTTCGATGACTAATAGATTTTTGCAATAAGTATGTGAGTTCTTTATGACTAATGTTGAGTCCATGGATTATACGCACTCTCACCCTTCCATCATTGCTAGCCTCTTCGGTACCGTGCATTGCCCTTTCTCACCTCGAGAGTTGGTGCAAACTTTGCCGGTGCGTCCAAACCCCGTGATACGATACACTCTATCACACATAAGCCTCCTTATATTTTCCTCAAAACAGCCACCATACCTACATATTATGGCATTTCCATAGCCATTCCGAGATATATTGCCATGCAACTTCCATCATCATCATATACATGACTTGAGCATTTATTGTCATATTGCTTTGCATGATCGTAAGATAGCTAGCATGATGTTTTCATGGCTTGTCCATCTTTTGATGTCATTGCTACGCTAGATCATTGCACATCCCGGTACACCGCCGGAGGCATTCATATAGAGTCATATCTTTGTTCTAGATATCGAGTTGTAATATTGAGTTGTAAGTAAATAAAGGTGTGATGATCATCATTATTAGAGCATTGCCCCAGTGAGGAAAGGATGATGGAGACTATGATTCCCCCACAAGTCGGGATGAGACTCTGGACGAAAAAAATAAAAAAAAGAAAGAAGAAAAAGATGAGGGAAAAAGAGAGAAGGGGCAATGTTACTATCCTTTTACCACACTTGTGCTTCAAAGTAGCACCATGTTCTTCATATAGAGAGTCTCTTGAGTTATCACTTTCATATACTAGTGGGAATTTTCATTATAGAACTTGGCTTGTATATTCCAACGATGGGCTTCCTCAAATGCCCTAGGTCTTCATGAGCAAGCAAGTTGGATGCACACCCACTTAGTTCCAGTTTGAGCTTTCATATACTTATAGCTCTAGTGCATCTGTTGCATGGCAATCCCTACTCCTCACATTGACATCAATTGATGGGCATCTCCATAGCCCGTTGATTAGCCGCGTCGATGTGAGACTTTCTCCTTTTTGTCTTCTCTACACAACCTCCACCATCATATTCTATTCCACCCATAGTGCTATGTCCATGGCTCACACTCATGTATTGCGTGAAAGTTGAAAAGGTTTGAGAACGTCAAAAGTATGAAACAATTGCTTGGCTTGTCATCGGGGTTGCGCGTGATGTGAATATTTTGTGTGGTGAAGATGGAGCATAGCTAGACTATATGATTTTGTAGGGCTAACTTTCTTTGGCCATGTTATTTTGAAAAGACATGATTGCTTTATTAGTAGGCTTGAAGTATTATTGTTTTTATGTCAAATGATAGACTATTGCTTTGAATCACTCGTGCCTTAATATTCATGCCATGATTAGATACATGATCAAGATTATGCTAGGTAGCATTCCACATCAAAAATTATCTTTTTATCATTTACCTACTCAAGGACGAGCAGGAATTAAGCTTGGGGATGCCGATACGTCTCCGTCGTATCTATAATTTTTGATTGTTCCATGCCAATATTATTCAACTTTCATATACTTTTGGCAACTTTTTATACTATTTTTGGGACTAACATATTGATCCAGTGCCCTGTGCCAGTTCCTGTTTGTTGCATGTTTTATGTTTCGCAGAAACCCCATATCAAACGGAATCCAAACGGGATAAAAACGAACGGAGAATATTTTTGGAATATTTGGAGAATTCTGGAAGAAGAATCAACGCGAGACGGTGCCCGAGGTGGCCACGAGGCAGGGGGCGCGCCTGCCCCCACTGGGCGCGCCCCTGACCCTCGTGGGCCACCCGTAAGGCGGTTGATGCCCTTCTTCGGCCGCAAGAAAGCTAATTTTTAGGAAAAAATCACGGCGAAGATTTCAGTCCAATCGGAGTTACGGATCTCCATATATATATACGAAACGGTGAAAGGGCAGCAGAGAGAACACAGAAACAGAGAGAGACAGAGAGACGGATCCAATCTCGGAGGGGCTCTCGCCCCTCCCACGCCATGGAGACCAAGGACCAGAGGGGAAACCCTTCTCCCATCTAGGGAGGAGGTCAAGGAAGAAGAAGGAGGAGGGGGCCTCTCTCCCCCTCTCTTCCGGTGGCGCCAGAACACCGCCGGGGCCATCATCATCACCGCCATCTTCACCAACAACTTCACCGCCATCATCACCAACTCTTCCCCCCTCTATGCAGTGGTGTAACCTCTCTCTTACCCGCTGTAATCTCTACTTAAACATGGTGCTCAACGCTATATATTATTTCCCAATGATGTATGCCTATCCTATGATGTTTGAGTAGATCCGTTTTGTCCTATGGGTTACTTGATGATCAAGATTGGTTTGAGTTGCATGTTTTATTATTGGTGCTGTCCTATGGTGCTCTACGTGTCGCGCAAGCGTGAGGGATTCCCACTGTAGGGTTTGCAATATGTTCATGATTTGCTTATGGTGGGTGGCGTGAGTGACAGAAGCACAGACCCGAGTAAGTAGGTTGTTTGCGTATGGGATAAAGGGGACTTGATACTTTAATGCTATGGTTGGGTTTTACCTTAATGATCTTTAGTAGTTGCGGATGCTTGCTAGAGTTCCAATCATAGGTGCATATGATCCAAGTAGAGAAAGTATGTTAGCTTATGCCTCTCCCTCAAATAAAATTGCAATAATGATTACCGGTCTAGTTATCGATTGCCTAGGGACAAATAACTTTCTCGTGACAAAAAGCTCTCTACTAAAACTAATTTAGTTGTGTCTTTATCTAAACAGCCCCTAGTTTTTATTTACGCGCTCTTTATTATCTTGCAAACCTATCCAAAAACACCTACAAAGTACTGCTAGTTTCATACTCGTTCTAGGTAAAGCAAATGTTAAGCGTGCGTAGAGTTGTATCGGTGGTCGATAGAACTTGAGGGAATATTTGTTCTACCTTTAGCTCCTCGTTGGGTTCGACACTCTTACTTATCGAAAGAGGCTACAATTGGTCCCCTATACTTGTGGGCTATCAGTGTCCCTAGTATGCCTCTACTTGACTACCTCGTTTATCGAAGATGGTTATGTTTCCTAACCATAGACATGTGTTGTCATTTGATGAACGAGATCACATCATTAGGAGAATGATGTGATGGACAAGACCCATTTGTTAGCTTAGCATTATGATTGTTACAGTTTCATTGCTACTGCTTTCTTCATGACTTATACATGTTCCTCAGACTATGAGAGGAACACCTTGTGTGCTATCAAACGTCACAACGTAACTGGCTGATTATGAAGATGCTCTACAGGTGTCTCCGAAGGTGTTTGTTGGGTTGGCATAGATCGAGATTAGGATTTGTCACTCCGAGTATCGCAGAGGTATCTCTGGGCCCTCTCGGTAATGCTCATCACTATAAGCCTTGCAAGCAATGTCACTAATGAGTTAGTTGCGGGATGAAGTATCACGGAACAAGTAAAGAGACTTGCCGGTAACAAGATTGAACTAGGTATGATTGATACCGACGATCGAATCTCGGGCAAGTAACATACCGATGACAAAGGGAACAATGTATGTTGTTATGCGGTTTGACCGATAAAGATCTTCGTAGAATATGTAGGAGCCAATATGAGCATCCAGGTTCCGCTATTGGTTATTGCCGGAGATGTGTCTCGGTCATGTCTACATAGTTCTCGAACCCATAGGGTCCGCACGCTTAACATTTGATGACGATTTGTATTATGAGTTATGTGATTTGATGTACCAAAGTTTTTTCAGAATTCCGGATGAGATCACAGACATGACGAGGAGTCTCTAAATGGTCGAGAGGTAAAAAGTCATATATTGGAAGGCTATATTCGGACATCGGAAAGGTTCCGAGTGATTCGGGTATTTTTCGGAGTACCGGGGAGTTACGGGAATTCGCCGGGAGAAGTAATGGGCCTTATTGGGCTTTAGAGGAGAGAGGGGAGAAGGGCCAAGAGGTGGTGCACGCCTCCCCCCTGCCCAAACCGAATTGGACAAGGGGTGGAGGCGCGGCACCCCGTTCCTTCTCCCTCTCCCTCTCTTTCCTTCTCTCCTACTCCGAATAGGAAAGGGAATCCTACTAGGACTGGGGAGTCCTAGTAGGACTCCCTATGCTTGGCGCGCGCCCTAGGCCGGCCGCCTCCTCCCTCCCTCCTTTATATACGGGGGAGGGGAGCACCCCAAAGGGACGCAAGATTTGTCTTAGCTGTGTGCGGTGCCCCCCTCCACAGTTACACACCTCGGTCATATCGTCGTAGTGCTTAGGCGAAGCCCTGCGCCGGTAACTTCATCATCACCGTCACCATGCCGTCGTGCTGACGAAACTCTCCCTCGGCCTCAACTGGATCAAGAGTTCGAGGGACGTCACCGAGCTGAACGTGTGTAGATCGCGGAGGTGCCGTGCGTTCAGTACTTGGATCGGTTGGATCGCGAAGACGTTCGACTACATCAACCGCGTTACTAAACGCTTCTGCTTTCGGTCTACAAGGGTATGTAGACATACTCTCCTCGCTCGTTTCTATGCTTCTCCTAGATAGATCTTGCGTGATCGTAGGTAAATTTTTTGAAATACCGCGTTCCCCAATAGTGGCATCTGAGCCAGGTCTATGCGCAGATGTTATATGCACGAGTAGAACACAAAGAGTTGTGGGCGATAATAGTCATACTGCTTACCAGCATGTCATACTTTGATTCGGCGGTATTGTTGGATGAAGCGGCCCAGACCGACATTACATGACCGCGTTCATGAGACTGGTTCTACTGCCGTGCTTCGCACACAGGTGGCTAGTGGGTGTCTGTTTCTCCAACTTTAGTTGAATCGAGTGTGACTACACCCTTGTTGAAGGTTAAAACAGCTTGACGAAAAATCGTTGTGGTTTTTGATGCGTAGGTAAGAACGGTTCTTGCTAAACCCGTAGCAGCCACGTAAAATTTGCAACAACAAGTAGAGGACGTCTAACTTGTTTTTGCAGGGTATGTTGTGATGTGATATGGTCAAGACGTGATGATATATAATTGTTGTATGAGATGATCATGTTTTGTAACAGTTATCGGCAACTGGCAGGAGCCTTATGGTTGTCGCTTTATTGTATGAAATGCAATCGCCATGTAATTGCTTTACTTTATCACTAAGAGGTAGCAATAGTCATGATAGCAATAGTTGGCGAGACGACAATGATGCTTCGATGGAG
Organism: Triticum aestivum; assembly: GCF_018294505.1. Lineage (NCBI taxonomy): Eukaryota > Viridiplantae > Streptophyta > Magnoliopsida > Poales > Poaceae > Triticum > Triticum aestivum. Next base: position 178,198,633 of record NC_057814.1, read on the forward strand.
ATCAAGGTGTCAAGCCGGTGACGATGGTGATCATGACGGTGCTTTGGAGATGGAGATCAAACGCACAAGATGATGATGGCCATATCATATGACTTATATTGATTGCATGTGATGTTTATCCTTTATGCATCTTATTTTGCTTAGTACAGCGGTAGCATTATAAGATGATCTCTCACTAAATTTCAAGGTATAAGTGTTCTCCTTGAGTATGCACTGTTGCTACAGTTTGTCATGCCGAGACACCACGTGATGATCGGGTGTGATAAGCTCTACGTTCACATACAACGGGTGCAACCCATTTTTGCACACGCAGAATACTCGGGTTAAACTTGACGAGCCTAGCATATGCAGATATGGCCTCGGAACACTGAGACCGAATGGTCGAGCGTGAATCATATAGTAGATATGATCAACATAGTGATGTTCACCATTGAAAACTACTCCATCTCACGTGATGATCGGACATGGTTTAGTTGATATGGATCACGTGATCACTTAGATGATTAGAGGGATGTCTATCTAAGTGGGAGTTCTTAAGTAATATGATTAATTGAAGTTTAATTTACCATGAACTTAGTCTTGATAGTATTTGCATAACTATGTTGTAGATCAATAGCTCGCGATCTAGCTGCCATTTATTTTTGATATGTTCCTAGAGAAAACTATGTTGAATGATGATAGTAGCAATGATGCGGACTAGGTCCATGATCTGAGGATTATCCTCATTGCTACATAGAAGGATTATGTCCTTGATGCACTGCTAGGTGACGGACCTATTGCAGGAGCAGATACAGACGTTATGAACGTTTGGCAAGCTCGGTATGATAACTACTTGATAGTTTAGTGCGCCATGCCTTACGGCTTAGAACCGGGACTTCAAAAACGTTTTGAATGCCGCATAGCATATAAGATGTTCCAAGAGCTGAAATTGGCATTTTAAACTCATGCATGAGTCAAGAGGTATGAGACCTCTGACAAGTACTTTGCCTACAATATGGAGGAGAATAGCTCAACCAGTGAGCATGTGCTCAGATTGTCTGAGTACTACAATCGCTTGAATTAAGTGGGACTTAATCTTCCAGATAAAATAGTGATTGACAGAGTTGTCTAGTCACTATCACCAAGTTACTAGAACTTCTTGATGAACTATAATATGCAAGGGATGACAAAAACGATTCTCGAGCTCTTCGTGGTGCAGAAATCGACGAAGGTAGAAATCAAGAAAAGCATCAAATGTTGATGGTTGACAAGACCACTAGTTTCAAGTAAAATGGCAAGGGAAAGAAAGGGAACTCCAAGAAGAATGGCAAGCAAGTTGCCACTCCCATGAAGAATCCCAAAGCTAGACCCAAGCCTGAAACTGAGTGCTTCTACTACGAAGGAAATGGTCACTAGAAGCGGAACTACCCCAAATACTTGGCGGATAAGAAGGATGGCAAAGTGAACAAAAGTATATATGATATACATGTTATTAATGTGTACTTTACTAGTGTTCATAGTAGCCCCTGGGTATTTGATACTGGTTCAGTTGCTATGATTAGTAACTCGAAACAGGAGTTACAAAATGAACAAGGACTAATTGAGGGCAAGGTGACGATGTGTGTTGGAAGAGATTCCAAGGTTGATAAGATCACGATCGCACACTCCCTTTACCTTCGGGACTAGTGTTGAACCTAAAATAAATGTTATTTGGTGTTTGCGTTGAGCATAATATGATTGGATCATGTTTATTGCAATACAGTTATTCATTTAAGTCAAAGAATAATTGTTACTCTGTTTACATGAATAAAACCTTCTGTGGTCATACACCCAAGATGAATGGTTTATTGAATCTCGATCGTAATGATACACTTATTCATAATATTGATGCCAAAAGATGCAAAGTTGATAATGGTAGTGCAACATATTTGTGGCACTGCCGTTTAGGTCATATTGGTGTAAAGCGCATGAAGAAACTCCATGCTGATGGGCTTTTGGAATCACTTGATGCTTGCGAACCATGCCTCATGGGCAAGATGACTAAGACTCCGTTCTCAGGAACAATGGAGCGAGCAACTGACTTATTGGAAATAATACATACTGATGTATTCGATCCGATGAGTGTTAAGGCTCGCGGCGGGTATCGTTATTTTCTGACCTTCACAGATGATTTGAGCAGATATGGGTATATCTACTTGATGAAACATAAGTCTGAAACATTTGAAAAGTTCAAAGAATTTCAGAGTGAAATGGAAAATCATCGTAACAAGAAAATAAAGTTTCTACGATCTGATCGCGGAGACGAATATTTGAGTTACGAGTTTGGTCTTCATTTGAAACAATGCCGAATAGTTTCGCAACTCATGCCACCCGGAAACCACAGCATAATGGTGTGTCCGAACGTCGTAACCGCACTTTATTAGATATGGTGCGATCTATGATGTCTCTTACTGATTTACCGCTATCATTTTGGGGTCATGCATTAGAGACAGCTGCATTCATGTTAAATAGGGCACCGTCTAAATCCGTTGAGACGACACCGTATGAACTGTGGTTTAGCAAGAAACCTAAGCTGTCGTTTCTTAAAGTTTGGGGTTGCGATGCTTATGTGAAAAAGCTTCAGCCTGATAAGCTCGAACCCAAATCGGAGAAGTGCGTCTTCATAGGATACCCAAAATAAATTGTTGGGTACACCTTCTATCACAGATCCGAAGGCAAAATCTTTGTTGCTAAGAATGGATCCTTTCTAGAGAAGGAGTTTCTCTCGAAAGAAGTGAGTGGGAGGAAAGTAGAACTTGATGAGGTAATTGTACCTTCTCCCAAATTAGAAAGTAGTTCATCACAGAAATCAGTTCTAGTGATTCCTACACCAATTAGTGAGGAAGCTAATGATGATGATCATGAAACTTCAGATCAAGTTACTACTAAACCTCGTAGGTCAACCAGAGTACGGTCCGCACTAGAGTGGTACAGTAATCCTGTTCTGGAAGTCATGTTACTGGACCATGATCAACCTACGAACTATGAGGAAGCGATGATGAGCCTAGATTCCGCGAAATGGCTTGAGGCCATGAAATCTAAGATAGGATCCATGTATGAGAACAAAGTATGGACTTTGGTTGACTTGCCCGATGATCGGCAAGCCATAGAGAATAAAATGGATCTTCAAGAGGAAGACGGACGCTGATAGTAGTGTTACTATCTTCAAAGCTCGACTTGTCGAAAACATTTTTTAACAAGTTCAAGATGTTGACTACGATGAGATTTTGTCACTCGTATCGATGCTTCAGTCTGTCCGAATCATGTTAGCAATTGCCGCATTTTATGATTATGAAATTTGGCAAAGGGACATCAAAACTGCATTCCTGGATGGATTTCTGGAAGAAGAGTTGTATTTGATGCAACTAGAAGGTTTTGTCGATCCAGAGGGTGCTAACAAAGTGTGGAAGCTCCAGCGATCCATTTATGGACTGGTGCAAGTATCTCGGAGTTGGAATATATGCTTTGATGAGTTGATCAAAGCATATAGTTTTATATAGACTTGCGGTGAAGCCTGTATTTACAAGAAAGTGAGTGGGAGCACTACAACCTTTCTGATAAGTATATGTGAAAGACATATTGTTGATCGGAAATGATGTAGAATTTTCTAGAAAGCACAAAGGAGTGTTTGAAAGGAGTTTTTCAAAGAAAAACCTCGGTGAAGCTGCTTACAGATTGAGCATCAAGATCTGTAGAGATAGATCAAAACGCTTGATAAGTTTTTTCAATGAGTACATATCTTGACAAGATTTTGAAGTAGTTCAAAATGGAACAGTCAAAGAAGGAGTTCTTGCCTGTGTTGCAAGGTGTGAAATTGAGTAAAGACTCAAAACCTGACCACGGCAGGAAATAGAAAGAGAATGAAAAGTCTTTCTCTATGCCTCAGTCATAGGTGCTATGAAGTATGCTATGCTGTGTACCAGACCTATTGTGTACCTTGCCACGGTTTTGGCAAGGGGGTACGATAGTGAGCCAGGAGTGGATCACTGGACAACGTTCAAAGTTATCCTTAGTTACCTAAGAGGACTAAGGAAATATTTATCGGTTATGGAGGTGATAAAGAGTTCGTCGTAAAGAGTTACATCGATGCAAGCTTTGACACCGATCTGGATGACTGTAAGTCTCTATCTAGATACATATTGAAAGTGGGAGTAATTAGCTAGAGTAGCTCCGTGTAGAGCATCGTAGACATAGAGATTTGCAAGATACATACAGATCTGAATGTTGCAGACCCGTTGACTAAGCCTCTCTCACGAGCAAAACATGATCAGCACCAAGACTCCATGGGTGTTAGAATCATTACTATGTAATCTAGATTATTGACTCTAGTGCAAGTGGGAGACTGAAGGAAATATGCCCTAGAGGCAATAATAAAGTTGTTATTTACATTTCCTTATATCATGATAAATGTTTATTACTCATGCTAGAATTGTATTAACCCGAAACTTAGTATCACTACAAAAAAAGGCACATCCGTGACATTTAGGGCCGAACGAATTTTTTTCTGTCATACTTATGACACTAATATGATGATAATTGTGACAAAACCCGGTATCATCATAGATGTGGTGGGCTCCTACTTCTATGACAACAAATCATGACAGAAAATGGGCTTTTCGTCCTAGGCGGGCTGGAGACGCAGCTGCATGACATTCTTTGGGCCATCCATGACGGAAAAAACCGTGGTAGAAGCGAGGGCGCGGAAAATATCGGGGAGTTCCCGGTTACGGTGGGTGGTCGGGGGCCAAGTGATGCGCGTTTCGATCTCTCGTACGCGCGTGTGTGCGAGGCGTTGCGCTCTAACTGAACCCGAGCGAGGCATTGGGCTCTAACTGAACCCGAGAGATTGCACTGTAGGCTATGCATTACACTGAACCCGAGCGATCGATCGATCCCTTGCTGTTAACTGAAGCCGAGTGATTCCTTCGCTACTGCTGCTAACTGAAGTCGATTGATGCTGCCTTTGGATGAACAGTGAGCGTTGTTGGGGGGTTTGGATGAACAGTTCCAGGTGGGGGTTGGATGAACAGGAACCCGTGGTAGTAGAGGCCGTTGCCGCTGGATGAACAGTACCCCGATCGATCGAGCCGGTGGATGAACAGGACCCCGTGGAGGGCTGGATGAACAAGACCCCATGGAGGGCTGGTTGAACAGTAGCCGGTGGAGGGCTGGTTGAACGGTAGCCGGTGGAGGGCTGGATGAACAGTAGCCTGTGGAGGGGTGGTTGAACAGGACTCCCGTGGAAAGGGCTGGTTGAATAGTAGCCGGTGGAGGAGCGCGCGGTGGAGGCTGGATGAACAGGAGCCCGTGGATGAACAGTCGCAGGTGGAGGCTGGAGGAGGTCGACGGTGGATGAACAGTAGCCCGTGGAGGCTGGAGGAGGTCGACGGTGGAGATGAACAGTATCCCGTGGAGTCCCGTTTTGCGGTACGTCACACCCCTCCCGATGAACAGGACCCCCGTTTCGACCGTAGCGCTCCAACACAAGTCCGTTTCCTCCGTTTTGTGGTACGCCACACCCCTCCCGATCAACAGGACCCCGTTTCGACCGTAGGAGGTCTGTTTCCTCCGTTCTGCGGTACGCCAGACCCCTCCCGATGAACAGGATCCCATTTCCACCGTGGCCGGTCGAACACAAGGTCGTTTCCTCTGTTCTGCGGTACGCCAGGCCTCGTTTCCATCGCATGTTCCGTCCAAGCCGGTTGGCTCCCGATGAACAGCACGCGTTCCGTTGCCTCCCGATGAACACGACACATTCCGTTGCCTCCCCATGAACACGGCGACGATGCAGTTTCTCTGTTCCGACCCAGCCGCAGCCATGTACACGAGCCATGGTCGTACGTATGCACGAGTAGGCGTTCGAGACCCCGCCCGTATGTACGTACGTGGCCGTATTTACTTTCTTGCACCCTGGCCGCTGTACATACGTGTACATGCTACGTGCGCGCCTCTACTACCACACGTGCGCGCCTCTACATCGACCAGTATGTACATACACATTCGCTACCAGAATGACAATGCTACGTACGCTTCAACCGGGTGGGTCCCGTGCGAAGATGTAGCTGGTGGGTCCCAGCAGTCAGGGGGGCGAATCATTTTTTTGCCCGTAATATGGACGCAGTTCCTTGCGTGCGAAGATGTAGCCGGTGGGTCCCAACAGTTAGGGGGGTAACGTTTTTTCCATGAAATACGGTGGCCCGTCCGGTGGGTCCCCACTGTCAGGTGGAGGAATCATTATTTTCCGCGTAATAAGGAGGCACTTCCTTGCTGCGGCCGTGGACCCAGCTGTCAGCCTCTCCACGTACAGTACTCTTCCGATGGAAGTCGTTCCTTGACCACGTTACCACGCCGCGCCGAGAGCACCAGGGCGGTGGACGACGGCGAGGCCTAGAAAGGGGACGACACGGAGCCGGGGAAGACGCGGCAGTGAATGCCCACGCGGAGAGGAGTACGAGGGTTCACTGGTTCGGCTGCGGTGTGAGGCTGCCGTCGCTGGAAGGCCTGGCCAGCGGTGGGAGTAGTAGGGGGCGGTGAGGCCTCCGCGGCATCACAGCCGGCCACGGGAAGCAGGAGCACGCGGCACGACCGGCGCTGGTTTGGGCGGCTGGAGCAACAAGACCAGAGGTTGAAGAAGGACTACCATCGTTGGATGGACATCGTACGGTCACTGGAGCTAGAATCGTTCATATTGACTAAGTTGACAAAGCCCTCCGTCCCCGTCATCTTAGTAGGCCCACAATTCAGCCTCCCACAATGGTGGGTCCCAGCTAGCAGGGGGAGTATTCATTTTTTGTGCGTAATAAGGAGGCACTTCCTTGTGTGCGAAGATATAGCTGGTGGGTCCAAGCTGACAGCGGGGGGGGGGGGAGTTTTTTTCAAGAAATATAGAGGCCCTTCCGGTGGGTCCCAGCTATCAGGTGGAGGAATCATTATTTTGCGCGTAATAAGGAGGCATTTCTTTGTGTGGACCCCTACTGTCAGCCTCTTCCGATGGTTGTTGTTTGTTGACCATGTTGACCTCGCCGCGCCGAGAGCACAAACGCGGTCGACGAGGGCGAGGCCCAGGAAGGGAATGACCCGGAGCCGGCGAAGCCACCGCAGCGGATGCCCACGCTGAGGGGTGTACGAGCGCTGACTGGTTGGCTGCAGGGTGAGGCTGATGTCGCCGAAAAATAACAGGATATGCGGGTGTGTAGAGGGATGGCCTGGCGGCAGCACAGCCAGCCACAGGAGGAGGGAGCAGGCAGTCCCGCCGGCGCTGGTTTGGGCGGCTGGAGCAGGAAGATCAGAGATTGAAGAAGCACGGCGGCCGTTGGATGGACATCCAACAGTCACTGCTCTGTGTTGACTAAGTTGACAAAGCCTTGCGTACGCGTCAAAAAAATTTAGGACAGCGTCATCGTCAACCTAGTAGGCCCAGAAGTCAGCCTCCAAATCTGTGGAAAACAACATACAACCCATTAGCCATTATTCAATAATTTACAGCCCATTTGCTAATTCTTAAGGATATTTGAAGCCCATATTCTTTTTATTAGCATTACAGACCATATATTCTGGGCACTGCTAAAAAATTCAACGAAATTTTTCATATTTCGGTGGGGTCCGAACTCTTTTAATCACGAAATTTCGAGTCGCGTTAAAAATAATTTTTAAAAAATTATATCAAAATAAAATTCAAAAAACAATTCTCCGCAAAAAAATGAATGAAATTTAAAATCATAACTAGCAAGATGCCCGTGCGTTGCACGGAACATGAAGATGCATTTGTATGAGTAGTTTATCTTGTGGGATAAAAGACGATCTTTTAATGTAATTGCCAGTTGGCTTTGGTTTTTATAAGAGTAGAGAGTAGAGAAATCCAGAAAAATGATATTTTAATGTAATTGCCGGTTGGCTTTGGTTTAAAAAATTACAGCCCATTCCTTACAACTCATAGCCCATTTTCTGGGGAAGCCCATTTCTTACTACTTTACATCCCTCCCTCCTTGTCTTTAAAGATTTGCTGCCCAGCAGGGCTGAGAAAAGCAAGTAGGCCTCGGTTTTGGTGTTCTCCAAAAAAAAGAACTGGGCTAGCCATTTTCAGAAAGAAAAAAGATATCAACTGGGCTCGTCATGTGCATAAATAAAAGCTTAAGTGTGGGACAGACGGGCCACAGCCCCCGCACAGCGCGCAGTTGAGCTCCGTCTCTGAAACTAAAAAAACAACTGGGCGAGCTGCTGGGTCCCTGGTGTTATCCGTTCATTGTGTAATTTTAACAAATCCGCCGCCGCACCAGCCTATGCATCGGCGGTGTGAGATGAGACGTCGATGACTTGTCCTGGCGACATGCCGCCGTTGGTGGACACCGCGTCCCCCTTGCTGAAGTCGACCACGTCCTCGTCCTCGTCGTCGGCGCCGCCCTCAAGGTTGTAGTACTCGTAGTAGTGGCTGCGCCAGAGCTCGCGTTGGTACTCCACCGCCGATTCCTCGACGGACAGACTCTTCTCTACCTCGACCTCGGCCACGCTTAACTCCTCCTCCCGGCGCTCCTCGATCTCCGCCGCCTCCTGCATCTCCAGCTCCCGCTCGGCGACCTCATGAGGAAGCAGGTGCTCCATGGCCACCGCCGCCTTTTCAGACGTGGGTTGCATGCTGGAGTCCGAGGTGGCCTGGAATATCTTGGCGTGTGCATCCTCGATCTTGGCGTGGATGGCCTCGACCCGGGCCAGGGTGACATCGGCGGCACAGACGGCATCTCAAGTGCTCTTGGCGTTTGCAGCCGCCGTCGCAGCAATAGCTGCAGCCGTCTTGGCTGCCGCGGCTGCCCTTTCGGCTGCCGCAGACGCCCTCTCGGCAGAAGCGGCCGCGCTCAATGCGGATGCGGCGGCACTCTCGGCGTAGGCGGCCGCGCTCTCGGTGCAGGCGGCGACGCTCGGGGGGGATGCGGCCATCGTACGGGCCTTCACGAAGCGTTTCCACGGCGTCATCTTTCCAAGAAGGGGGTGCGGGAATGGGGATTGGGATTCGTCGATTCGGGGGTTGCCGGCACTGGAGCAGACGAGCCGGCGAAGCTTAAGGAGGGAGACTTAAATAGACCCAGATATTTTCATCACAAACGGTTCCTAGAAAACAATGGTGTGTGATGTTGTACATATTTTTTCTTAGCTGTGAAAGACGAATTTGGAGTAAAGTGGCAACGGATGGTGTTTTAAATGAACGAGAAATTTTGTAATACTAATACAACTGTCATGTCAAATTCTAGAAAATTTCAGGGGTCATTTGACCTTTTAAGACATTTAAGTGATTTTCTAGCAGTAAGGAATTAGGAGGAAGTAATTTTTTGGCTTGTAATAACGAGGCACCTGCTTGCGTAATGCAATGACCCTGGTCGGTCCCTACTGGCAGCCTCTCCATGTACAGTCATCTCCTGGTTCCTCTTGGTTGTTGACCATGTTGACAACGCCAGACGGAGGTGGGCATAGCGAGCGAACCAAGGCGGAGAAGGACGACGAGGCCTCGGACGGGAAGGAACAGCAGCCGTGGAAGATGCGGCAGTGTAGTGGCAGGTGGACGGGAGTACGAGGGCAACAAAATGCAACTCAAGTTTACAAACGGTACAAAAAGCCCAAGGATTAATTGTTCATCAAATTTTTAGACAATACCCAGATTGAACATGGCAGTAACATCTAACCCAACCACTCTTTTTCGCAGTCACAAACAAATGGATCGGTCTGATCCATAAAATCAACATCCTATGCATAAAAATTTATTGCACGATGACTACAACTTGTTGTGAATAGAAGCCGAGCACGTTTAGAAGCCCATTTGTCCACCTGAAACTTCTTTTTTTGCTCTTCAACATGTCCGTCCGTGAGAAATCTCTTGCGGTAAAACTTAAGCCTCAAGGACAATAGTAACCTCGCATTCAACAGGAAGAATGTGACAAAGCTTTTGTTTGCCTGGTTGGATGCATATCCTTCCATCGTTATTGTCCTCAAACGAATGTCATGAGAACTGAGAAAATCCTGGTGCTTATTACGCCACCGATTGGTTATATGTTTTTTTCCATGTACTTCCAGTACCTAAGTAGACATGAAGATTTGAAAACAGTTAAGGTCTGAAAAAAGAGTATGTCGAAAGAGCAACAGCTGAATGGTTAATTCTAGTACAATATATACAGTCTTTCAGTGTGGATGAAATCATCACCTCCATATATAAATTCTCCAGAGACCAAAAGCATCGCAGCAAGCCAATAATTATGTTCAGATCATAACTATACATTCGGATATATAAGATCTTGACAGAATTCAGCAACATTGATAGGCTATCCATGGACGAACTCTTCATTGAGCATATAACATAATATTAGTACCCAAAGTGTACTCCAAGATGATATAAAACTTATGCGCTCAAATGAAAAATGCAGCTTATGATTACAAATGTGTAGATGATAATATACGGTACCTGAAAAAGTGAGGAGCCAAACACCAACTTCTTGTGATCATTAAATGGATCACGAATTACACCCAAGGTCTCCAGTCTGGGGGCAGAGACAATAGTTATTTGCGAAGGTTTTATAACAATTATCAAGGAGCAACCTTTCAAGTGAAGGGGCATCTTCGATGATGAGCTGCCGTCCTTCAAAACAAATTCCAATGCTTTTAAGGTGAGGCGACTTTATTTTGAGACAACTGTCGGATGTGGGGTTCCGGCAAAACCCTTAAGGTTCGAACTCTGGGGTGCGCGCGAAGTTGTTTCCCTCCTACCGATCTACGCCTTAGCTCACTAAGATCTCGCGGACGAACTCGACAAACTCGCAACACAGAAAGACATGGGATTTATACCGGTTCAGGCCACCATTGTGGTGTAATACCCTACTCCAGTGTGTGGTGGTGGATTGCCTCTTGGGCTGATGAAGAACAGTACAAAGGGAAGAACAGCCTCCTGAGGTTGAGGGGTTCTTGTGCTCTGTGGACTTGTGGATGAGAACTCGATCCCCCCAACCTATGGTGGCTAGCTCTACTTATATAGGCCCTGGTCCTCTCCCAAATATTGAGCGCGAAGGGAGCCAACAACGGCGGGCGAATTTGAAAGGGGACAACCAGTACAAGCTATCCTGACAAAAGCGGTCTTCGCCTGCAAAAGGCTCTGGTGGTGACGCCGTCTTGGGCTCCACGGTGGCCTCCGTCTTGCCGTCCTGCTGGTCTTGGTCTTGTTGCACCGATATGGAAATCCTTGCCTGATGCCTCGGTACTCCACGCCTGCGCCTGCCTCCTTAGCACCAAAGAGGAAACAAGGACGCTGCGCGCTGGCGCCTGCCTGGCGCCCACCTGCTGCCGATCGTCATGGCTCACGTCACATGAGCCTCGTGAGGTTTGCTCCACCTTGATATCTCCGCTCCTCGGGAGGCAACCTGGTGAGGCCGCTCCCGAGGAGGTCTTGCGTAGTCCGCCTCGCGAGGCTTGGCCCCTCGCGAGGGTCTTGAATGCTTTGTTGATGAAGATGGGCCGTACAGGCCCGTTAGCATAGCCACGCCGTGGGCCGAAGGCAGGCAAGTGTGGGGACCCCCGTTCCCAGAACGCTGACAGTAGCCCCCGGGCCCAAGGTGCGCTCGGGCTTGGCTTCGCGGCGAAGCCAAGGGTCAAGTGTGGAGCGCCGCGGGCCCCAAAAGCCTGCGGCCTCGGTCGACGCGTGGGGTTGATTGGACGTGGGCGTCTCCACTTCCCACGCTGCCTTTGAATCCGCCTAGCAATGCGGCCCCCACAGTCTACACAGTTATTCCTCCGTTGCCCGTGTCTTGCTTCCCCAATCTCTCTGCCTCCTCGAGACTCTGCTTCTCCTCTCCGATATGACCTGCCTCCTGCCAGCTCCACCGCCATGGTGCCGAAAAAAGTAGACAAGGGGAAGAAACCCTTATCTTCGCCGAGCGCGCCTCCGGCCGTCGAGCCGGCGCTCGGCCGACCCCGGGTGCTCAACGACGAGGCCATGGCCAAGGTGCGTCCAATGCTCGCTTCCAGCTTCAACGAGTGGGGATAGACGGTGGCTTGGCCCGCGTCTTGCACTCGCATGGCCCCGGCCGCCACTAAGGTCCCAATCTTCATAGATGCCCTCTGGGCTGGCCTGATTCCTCCCTTCTCCGCCTTCTTCAACATGGTGCTCGAGCATTATCAGATCCACATGCTGCATCTCGACCCCCAATCTGTGACCCTTCTCGCCGTCTTCGCCTTTTTGTGCGAAGCCATGATGGGCATCGCTCCTTCGGTGGCCTTCTTCCGCCATTTCTTCTCATTTCATCTGACTGACCCTCGTCAGAGCTCGGGATGCGTGAGCTTCCAGGCCGTGGCTGTGACGGCGGGCGCGGGGATTGGCTTTGAGCTTCCTCCATCCACGAGCGAGTTCTGGACGCGATGGGTGTTTGTCGACGCCGGTGTGCTCAGCCCTCTGCTCCATCCCCCGGCGGGGCCTGCTGTTCCAAACTCCGGTTGGGGCCATCAGAAGCTCACGAGCCCCCACCTCGCTCCCATCTGGGCCAGGCTGAGGAGGTTGAAGGACCGCGGTGTGACTGCGCCTATGGTGGTGAAGGAGTTTCTCAAGCGCCGAGTCGCTCCGCTTCAGCGCCATTCCCGCCCGATGTGGGCCTTGCTCAGCAGTCAGGACCACATGAGGTTTCAAGAGGAAGGGCTTCCTCTTAAGACGTGGGAGACAGTGCTTATGGTCCTGACGGGTACCCCTCTGCCCGACGACAGGCCCAGGAAGAGCTGTTTGCTGTACCGTTGCGAGAACAAGGATGAGTTTTCCGCGAGCATGCCCTCCTTTGATGAGTGGGGCTTGCGCCCGATCGGCCTGGTGGGGCCCCGCGAGAACCCTGTCGATGTGGTCCCGTTCCTCGTCACCGGTGCCGAGCTCGCCCCAAGTGAGGGTGCAGGAGGGCGAGCTCCGGCGGAGGCCGGTGGCCCCAGCGCTGAAGAGCACATGTCGCGCGGTGATCCGGGAGCGACGTCCTCGGGAGCTCGCGATCCCTCTCCTGGGGCGTCGGTCACTGAGGCGACGCAGCATGCGGTTCCCGAGGTCAAAGCCCCCGAAGCCTCGGGAGGTCGTAGAAAGACGGCGCCCGACTGTTCACCGCAACCAGGCACCCCTGAAGTTGTCCCTCCAAGCTCTTCTTCGGCCCTGCCTCGCACCGGCCGTCACGTCCAGTGCTTCGGTCAGCTTTGCGTGGACTTCAAGGAGATCTGCAAGAGGAAAGGATCCCCGAGCAGCAACAGCATCTTCGGGCCGTTGAAGCGGCGAAAGTACTTTGCTATCGACGAGTAAGTACTGCACCTTGTGATTTCTTGATTGCTACTTTCCTTCCTGACGCTAGCTCTTCAGGACCCCTTCCGCCAGGGCCGTTGGGTCCCTCGTGAAGCAATCCTTGCCTTCCTCGGCATCCCCGCTGGCCTTGTGCACTCCGAGCCTGCACGCCGCGCCCGGAACTGGGTCGGCAAAGGGTGTGCGCTTGCCTTCATGGAGCCTTGAATCTGTTGCTTCGCTGCCCTTCCTGCACGGTCTGGCTTGGAGCATGGCGGGCGTTCCCTGATCTCCTCCTCTGGTTATGGACGGCAACTGGTTGACTTCGTCCTTCGACTCCTCCTCAAGCAGCGGGCCGCGTCCGACCGGATCTTCTCGCGAGGTCGGGCCGGCACCTGGAGCGTCACCAGCCCCCAGCCCCCTGCCGAGAGGCAGTGCGCCACTTGATGTCCCGCCTGCAGCCCCCGAGGTGGAGGACGAGGTGGGCCGTGTGTTCGAGTCTGAGCGCGTGCGAAGCGTCGATCGCCATGAGCTCTTCCAAGAGGCGATGGGCGCGATGAGCCGACTCAGTGAAGAACTTGCGGGCGTCGACTCGCGCCTTGAGGCTGAAGGTTTGCAGCTGGTGGAGGAACGGCGTAAGCTGAGGGTGGCCATCTGATGTCTACTACACAACCTTCTTCTTGTAGACGTTTTTGGGCCTCCAAGTGCAGAGGTTTGTAGGACAGTAACAAATTTCCCTCAAGTGGATGACCTAAGGTTTATCAATCCGTGGGAGGCATAGGATGAAGATGGTCTCTCTCAAGCAACCCTGCAACCAAATAATAAAGAGTCTCTTGTGTCCCCAACACACCCAATACAATGGTAAATTGTATAGGTGCACTAGTTCGGCGAAGAGATGGTGATACAAGTGCAATATGGATGGTAGATATAGGTTTTTGTAATCTGAAAATATAAAAACAGAAAGGTAACTAATGATAAAAGTGAGCACACAAACGGTATTGCAATGAGTTGAAACAAGGCCTAGGGTTCATACTTTCACTAGTGCAAGTTCTCTCAACAATAATAACATAATTGGATCATATAACTATCCCTCAACATGCAACAAAGAGTCACTCCAAAGTCACTAATAGCAGAGAACAAACGAAGAGATTATGGTAGGGTACGAAACCACCTCAAAGTTATTCTTTCCGATCAATCCATTGGGCTATTCCTATAAGTGTCACAAACAGCCCTAGAGTTCGTAGTAAAATAACACCTTAAGACACACATCGACCAAAACCCTAATGTCACCTAGATACTCCAATGTCACCTCAAGTATCCGTGGGAATGATTATACGATATGCATCACACAATCTCAAATTCATCTATTCAACCAACACATAGAACCTCAAAGAGTGCCCCAAAGTTTCTACCGGAGAATCAAGACGAAAACGTGTGCCAACCCCTATGCATAGGTTCATGGGCGGAACCCGCAAGTTGATCACCAAAACATACATCAAGTGCATCAATAGAATACCCCATTGTCACCACGGGTATCCCACGCAAGACATACATCAAGTGTTCTCAAATCATTAAAAGACTCAATCCGATAAGATAACTTCAAAGGGGAAACTCAATCCATTACAAGAGAGTAGAGGGGGAGAAACATCATAAGATCCAACAATAGTAGCAAAGCTCGCGATACATCAAGATCGTGCCAAATCAAGAACACGAGAGAGAGAGATCAAACACATAGCTACTGGTACATACCCTCAGCCCCGAGGGTGAACTACTCCCTCCTCGTCATGGAGAGCGCCGGGATGATGAAGATGGCCACCGGTGAGGGATTCCCCCTCCGGCAGGGTGCCGGAACGGGCTCCCGAGAGGTTTTTGGTGGCTACAGAGGCTTGCGGCGACGGAACTCCCGATCTATTCTGTTCCCCGATCGTTTTAGGGTATATGGATATATATATAGGCGGAAGAAATACGTCAAGGGAGCCACGAGGGTGGAGGGCGCGCCCAGGGGGTGGGCGCGCCCCCCTGCCTCGTGCCTCCCTCATTGCGTTCTTGACGTGGACTCCAAGTCTCCCTGGTTGCTTTCTTTCCAAAAATAACTTCTCCAGAAGGTTTCATTCCGTTTCGACTCTGTTTGATATTCCTTTTCTTCGAAACACTGAAACAAGGGAAAAACAGGAACTGGCACTGGGCTCTGGTCAATAGGTTAGTCCCAAAAATAATATAAAAGTGCATAGTAAGCCCAATAAACATCCAAGATGGATAATATAATATCATGAATACTTCATAAATTATAGATACATTGGAGACGTATCAGCATCCCCAAGCTTAATTCCTGCTTATCCTCGAGTAGGTAAATGATAAAAGAAAGAATTTATGAAGTGTGACTGCTAGCAGGTGCATAAGTTTGATCAATGATAATTTCAATCACCTTTTCTAGCATCATTATAAGTCATAACAGTAGCTCAACTCATAGAATTTTTCATGATCAAGTAACAAGCTGTTCACATGTTAAAGTATAGATCATAAACTTTCTTGAAAACTAACAAATTATGTTCTCAGTCATCAAACAATTGCAATTCATCTTATTTTCAGGAAGAGTCTATATCAGAGCTTTGATTCAGCAAACTTCACATACTCCACTATCATTTAGTCTTCCATGATTGCTACCACTCAAAGCATATTTTTAGAACAAATAGTATTCATCCAACACAGAGAAAGATAGGGGCTTAATGTTTCGCCTCCCAACTTTTTACCTCAAGGGTAATGTCAACAATAATAATTCATGATCAAATATATTTGAATGGCCATATATGCTTAGATCTTTCCATCACATGATGCTTGCCAACTAAAGAGTAGGTTGGAATGAGAAGGAATACTACTGACTCTTGCATAAAATTAAAAGATAGGCCCTTCGCAGAGGGAAGCAGGGATTTGCAGAGGTGCCAGAGCTCGAAGCAAATACAGAGATGAAAATAATTTTGAGAGGTATGCTTTCATTGTCAACATAACGACCAAGAGTTCCCAATATCTTCCATACTACATACATTATAGGCGGTTCCCAAATAGAAAGGTAAAGATTTTTACTCCCCCTCCACCAACAATCATCAATCCATGGCTTGCCCGAAACAACGGGTGCCTCCAACTAACATCAAACCTGGGGGAGTTTTGTTTGCAATTATTTTTGATTTGATTTCGATCTTTTGATCATGGGACTGGGCATCCCAGTTACCAACCATTTTCTCGTGAATTATGAGCGGAGTCCACTCATCGTGAGAATAACCCACCTAGCATGGAAGATATTGCTAACCCATAGTCGCTACATGAGCGATTCGGGCATACAAAACAGATTATTATTTGAAGGTTTAGAGTTTGGCACATGGGAATTTACTTGGAACGGCAGGTAAATACCGCATATAGGTAGATATGGTGGACACTCATGGAAGAAACTTGGTTCAAGGGATTTGGATGCACAAGCAGTATTCCCGCTTAGTACAGATTTTGGCTAGCAAAGGATTCTAAATAGCAAGCACCACATGTTAGAGGATCCATAACAATATAACTTCTACAAATATACCCAAGCATAACTCATTATGTTGTCTTCCTTGTCCAACTTCAACTAATTTGCTCAGGTTTGAAAATAATGGGGCTCACAATCATAGAAGATGTCCAAGATAGTATATTTATATGTGAAATCTCTCTTCCTTCAATATTCTTTCATGAATTGTTCAAGTGACCAATACAATGTCTGCTAACCTTCAAAAAAAATTACCACCTCTACTTCTTATATGTGAAGGCATTACTCCCCATGGGAAAGGCATATTAAACATATATAATTTCAGATTTATGACATTCAAATCATTCAACCATTTACTCATAGGATATAAGTGAAGCACACGAGTAAATGACAAACTACTCCAAAAAGATATAAGTGAAGATCAATGAGTAGTTAAATAATTATGTAGCTATGTGAAGACTCTCTCTCATTTAAGAATTTCAGATCTTGGTATTTTATTCAAACAGCAAGCAAAGCTAAAGAAAATAAAATGACGCTCCAAGCAAAACACATATCATGTGGTGAATAAAAATATAGCTCCAAGTAAAGTTACCGATGAACGAAGATGAAGGAGGGGATGCCATCCGGGGCATCCCCAAGCTTAGGCTCTTGGTTGTCCTTGAATATTACCTTGGGGTGCCTTGGGCATCCCCAATCTTAGGCTCTTGCCACTCCTTATTCCATAGTCCATCAAATCTTTACCCAAAACTTGAAAGCTTCACAACACAAAACTTAACAGAAAACTCGTAAGCTCCGTTAGCGAAAGAAAACAAAACACCACTTCAAGGTACTGTAATGAAATCATTCTTTATTTGTATTGGTGTTAAACCTACTGTATTCAAACTTCTCTATGGTTTATAAACTATTTTACTAGCCATAGATTCATCAAAATAAGCAAACAACACACGAAAAACAGAATCTGTCAAAAACAGAACAGTCTGTAGTAATCTGTAACTAACGCAAACTTCTGGAACTCCAAAAATTCATCCAAAATAGGAAGACCTAAATAATTTGTTTATTGATCTTCTGCAATTGTAATCAATATTTTATCACGTTCTGGTGAGTTTTAACAATTGTTTTCGTGAACAGAAAGTTTCTGGAATTTTCAGCAGGATCAAATAACTATCATCCAAGAAGATCCTATAGGTCTTACTTGGCACAAACACTAATTAAAACATAAAACCACATCTAACCAGAGGCTAGATCAAATATTTATTACTAAACAGAACCAAAAAGTAAGTAACAAAAATAAAATTGGGTTGCCTCCCAACAAGCGCTATCGTTTAACGCCCCTAGCTAGGCATGATGATTTCAATGATGCTCGCATAAAGGAGAAGGATTGAAACATAAAGAGAGCATCATGAAGAATATGACTAGCACATTTAAGTCTAACCCACTTCCTATGCATAGGGATTTTGTGAGCAAACAACTTATGGGAACAAGAATCAACTTGCATAGGAAGGTAAAACAAGCATAACTTCAAGATTTTAAGCACATAGAGAGCAAACTTGATATTATTGCAATTCCTACAAGCATATGTTCCTCCCTCATAATAGTTTTTAGTAACATCATGAATGAATTCAACAATATAACCAGCACCTAAAGCATTCTTTTCATGATCTACTAGAATAGAAATTTTATTACTCTCCACATAAGCAAAATTCTTCTCATTCGGAATAGTGGGAGTATCATAAGAGACTTGAATACTATAAATTGTTTCCACATTAAAAGAGTAATGTTCAGAGAAAGGGTACTCATAATCATGACAAGTTTTATAAATATAATCATCACTGCTCTTTGTAGCATAAGTTTCATCACAATAATCATCATAAGTAGCAACTTTATTCTCATCATAATCAATTGAAACCTCTTCTGAAATAGTGGATACATCACTAAATAAAGTCATGACCTCTCCAAATCCACTTTCATAAATATTAAAAGATTCAACACCCTCCAAAATAGTGGGATCATTACTTCCTAAAGTTGACACTCTTCCAAACCCACTTTCATCAATACAATCATCATAAGTAGGAGGCATGCTATCATCATTATAAATTTGCATGTCAAGACTTGAGAGACTGAAAATATCATCTTCATTAAATGTAGCATCCCCAAGCTTGGGACAAACATTAATTGCAGCAAATATATTCTCAAAAACATCATACTCCTCAAACATAGCATCCCCAAGCTTGGGCCTTTTCATATCATAAGCATAATCACTCTCATCATTAATAGTATGGATAGCACCAATAGTATAGCTATTATCATATTCTTCCAAGCAAGTGCCAAAAAGATTTTCAAGATCATAAGGAGTATCATTATCTTCCCAATCATAATCATCACAACAAGCAATAGGCATAACAAGATCATCATCAAGTGCATCATCTTCATTTTCATGAGGCACAACAATAATGTTCAACTCATGCCGTTCCGGGATGCTCATGAGTTATGGACAAAGCTTCAAGATAAATATGGTGTGTCCAAGTTTTGTGGGGATGATTGTTCTCCCTCCACCTCCGGTCGTATTGTCTTCTCAACTTCTTCTACTTCACCTACATGTGGTTTTCCACAAGGTAATGACATGGTGAGTAGTGGTGTTCATTGCAATGATGATAGTGTGCGTGTTCTTGGTGATTCTTCATCACTATCTTATTACAATGGTCCTTCTTTGGACTTTAACACTTCGAGCACCTTACATGTTTCACATGCTCGTGTTGGTAGTCCTTGCATATCTTGTAGAAATTGCTTGCTCAAATCTCATGATGATATGCTTGCTATGTCTTATTGCCATGATGAAAATGTATCTATTTCCTCGAGTTGTTGTGCTAACAATGTAGAGGAAACCCAACACTCCATGGAACAAGATGTGGTCTTGAATGGTGCTTCAAGGGATCCCACATCATCATCTATTGCTTTTTGCCTTATGGCCAAGGCTTCAAAGGTATCTCCCACTTTGAATCCCAATATATCTTGTGATAATATTGATGATGGCAAGAGTGATGATGATGTCGATTTTGATGAAGAGAATGATGATGTTGCCTCCTTAAAAGTTAAGGGGGAAATAATTTTTAAAGCTCTTCTTAAGAATAAAATTGCTCGTTCCAACTTCATGGAAATCATGTCTATTGCTATCGAGGGCAAGAAATATATTGATGAGTTGGAATCTCGTCTTGAGGAGCATGAGGTCACCATTGATAAAATGGAAGGTCATGAGCGTGACTACGCTAATGAGACTGCGGACCTCTCTCAAGCTCTTGAACTTGAACAAACCACCAAGGAATCTCTTGAGGAGACTTTTGCTCTAGAATTATCTAGAGTGAGGGAATCTCGTGATAGAGCTCTTGAGGTGGCCAATGATTTTGAAACTAAAAATGAGGAGCTTGAAGTTGCGCATGCTAAACTCCTTGAGGACTTTGAGCACCTCGAAAATGGCTCAAGGGTCATTGAGAGTGAGCTCATCAAACTCACCGAGTCTTATGCTCAACTTAAAGCTTCATATTCAAAAGAGCTTGTAAAGTTGCCTTCTCCTCTTGCTATTATTGATGATGCTTGTGCTACTAACTCTATTACTTGTGAAGCATCCATTTTGAAGGAGAACGTTGAGCTACGGGCTCAATTTGAGTTGCTATCTAGCAATTATGGGAAATTGGAAGAAAGCCATGAAAAGCTCTCAAGCTCTCATGATGATCTTCTAGTATCCCATAATTTGCTAAAGATAGCTCATGGGGCCATGATTGCTAAGGTAACATCTAGTGAGCCTCATGTGGATACTAGCACTACTTCTAGTCAAAATGCTATATTGCCATGTGCTAGTCCTTGTAATTCATCTACTCACAATGGTGGTACATCTTGTGATGAATTGCTTTCCTTGCCTTGTTGCTCTAACGATGAAGCTTATACTTCCTCTAGTACTTGTGTTGAGACTAACCATGTAGAGGAAATCAAAGAGCTCAAGGCCCAAGTCACTTCTTTGAAGAAAGACTTGGAAAAGAGTCATGAAGGGAAATTTACACTCAACAACATCTTGAGAGTGCAAAAATCCCCCAATGACAAAGGTGGACTTGGATTCAACTCCAACAATAAGAAGAAGTCCAAGATGAACAAAAAGAAGGGCCAAGAACAAGTCAAGAATTCGGCCAAGATTGTTTGCTTCAAGTGCAAAGTAGAAGGGCATCATGTTAGATCTTGCCCATTGAAGAAGAAGGCCATTAGTAATAAGCAACAAGGGAAGCGGCCACAAGTTCACTCTCACTCTCAACCTCAAGTTGAAGAAAGGCCTCTTCCCAAGAAAACTCAAGCTAATGCTTCTCAAGTTGAGAAATCAAGTGAGAAGAAAGTAAAGAGTAGGCGTTGCTACCTATGTCATGAAAAAGGTCACGTCGCTTCTTCATGCACTAGTGGTAACTTATCCAACCCAATTATTATTGATGATGTCTATTCTCTTGGGAAGGATTAGTGGACTCGTGTGCGCCTTCTTACCTCAAAGAAGTTTCTCGTAGTCGTAGAACAGGATAGCCACTGAGTCAAAGCTGGCTTGCTGCAACTAAACCCCACACTACCTTCTTGATACAAATGCATGTATGATAGGATCTGATGTAAGTCTTGCTGAGTACCTTTGTACTCATGTTGCTTTATTTATGTTTTTGCAACGGAGACTTCGGTCTTACTAGTAGTTCCGCTTGGACTTCGACGAGTAGCTTGTACCTCAGCTACGATCTTGCACCCTTGGGAGGGTCTTGTAGATAGTCAGGCTTCTCAGCCTTTTTCCTTTGTAGTTGTCTGTACCCAGACATGTAATGCTTCCGTGGCTTGTATGCTCTGAATGATGGGTCATGTGACCCCTGTTTGTACTTAATGCTATGTGGCTCTTCTGGGCCTTTTATCTATACGAGTTTGCGTTATGTTGTGATGCCACGTTGTACAGCACATACTTGCATGTTATGCGTACGTGTAACGTGTATTGCTATGTGTGGGATCTGACAATCTAGCTGTTTATCCTTGGCAGCCTCTCTTATGGGGAAATGTAGTCTAGTGCCTCCTTGAGCCATAGTAGTCCGCTACAGCCCGGTTCACCGGAGTCCTGCTAGCCCAGCACTACTACTCTGGACACTTGACTGGCCGGCATGTGTTTCATTTTGTTCCTGTGTCTGTCCCTTCGGGGAAATGTCACGCGGTGACATCCGGAGTCCTGCCTAGCCTGCTGCAGCCCGGGTTCCCGGAGTCCTGTTAGACCAGTGCTACAGCCCGGATTCACACGCTGCTGACCGACACGCTCAATGTTGATTCATGTATGCCTGTCCCCATACGTTAGTGCCGCTTTGGGTTCACGACTAGCCATGTCGGCCCGGGTTCTCTGTCATATGGATGCTAGCGACATTGTCATATACGTGAGCCAAAAGGCGCAAACGGTCCCGGGCCATGGTAAGGCGACACCCGTGGGGAATACTGTGCGTGAGGCCGCAAAGTGATATGAGGTGTTACATGCTAGATCGGTGTGACTTAGAATCGGGGTTCCGACAATTATATATATGTGATCAGATCACATGTTGATGTCCTATTTACGCATGTGCCACACAAATCTATCTTCTTGTAGGTGAACTATTCAAAGAACGAGGCCAACCGTACGAAAGTGAAATTCCAACAGACGACAGGATCTCGTAGCTATATTGCACACTGTGAGGCTCCTGCAATTAGCTGCTGTTTCACTCTTTTCGTTGTACCATATTATCATATCTATATTGACTTGTTTCGAAATGCAGAGGAAAGCCCGCAAGGACCAAAAAGTACCTGAACCAAATGTTGTGGAAATCTTCAAGGACTGTCACACCAGCAAGAAGAAGGGCATAACTACACCAGTCAAAGCCGCTGTTGTAAGTCCTTAATCCTCATGCCTTTTAACTACTACTTACTCTGACTTGTGCCTTGAACTGCATGGTTTGCAGCCAATGTCTATTACTCTTTTCAATTTTATACACAATTGTCTTAGCGTATCATTGCACCTTACAAGGTTTAAAAGAGAGGAGTGATGTTCCTTTGATCTTGACCCGTAATCTAGTTCCGTGCTGGACTTGCCCACACAACGTTACAATTGCTTGTTTGTCTGTTCTCAGTTGTTTTGTGATATGAATGATGTCATACTATGCTTACCGTATTATAAACTTCGTCTCTTTATCCTTAGCCCTCAATACAATGCGAAGAAATAGACAATACATTAGCGATGGTACATGGTCATATGTTTGGAACCTGGTTTTATTATGTACTTTGCAATAAAATACAACTAATATTTTACATGGGTTCACCAGAATAAGTTCTGTATATAGACCAAAGCTATTTTGTTTGGTTTTGCTGCCTCCTTAATATCTTTTGTTCTGGTACTACTAATGTAAAACCTCAACTTTTCAGCAAGCTATGGAAAAAATGGTGGAACCGCCACCTTCTGAAGGTGGCGAGGCAACTATAACCGCAATGTCAGCTCTTGCTGCAGTGGGTCAGTACCTGTCCACTAACAGTGCCAAAAGCACGTTCCTGCGTAATACTGGGTTGGTTGTTAAGGCAATATCGTCCAAACTGCCTCATGATCAAGATATGCAAGCTCAAAGCAATGTTGTATCTGCGCTCGAGACACAAGTCCATTCCCTAACAGAGACCCTTTGTGAAACAAGGAGAAACATTGCTCAATGTCGTCAAGATATGCATGGTTTTGAAACCAGACTATCAAACATTTGCTATGTTGTTCAGGAGCCTAGGGGAAATGAAGGCGAGGGTTATGGTGCTCCATCGGACAATACAGCATGAAAACGTAATAGTCAGGTCAAATGAACTGAGCTTCTGAACTTCTGGTGGTGCATTTATCTGCTAGACTGTTAAGTTTTATGCCAACCTTCCTTTTGTTATATAGTTGTAATTTGTTTTGGTGCGATACAAAATTTATTCTTAACGTGCAGCCACCGGCTGAAGAAAACAACAAGCCATTTTTGTATAGTGTAGGGTGTTCCCTATATTCGCACTGGTGGCGATCTTTGATGCCGAGTGGATGTAATCTGTGCAATCGCTTTAATAGCCTAGCGTTAGTTTCGGCCTTATTTATTTCCTAGTCTTCTTTTTCCCTGGTTTGCTAGTGGCCGCAACTATCATGGGCCATATACGGGCCGTAGGATCCATGGGTCTCCTACGGGCCGTCGATAAATGGGCCTGTAATCGGTGGGCCTCGGGCCGTCGGATAAATGGGTCTACATGGGCCGTAATCGGGCGTAATTGGTATCGGCCCAGCACGGTAACAGACCATTAACAGGCCATAGGACAGCAAAGGCTTAATTCTGTCACAGGCATAACGGCTCGTTAATGGGCCAGAATATAGGACGGGCTGGAAACGGTGCAACGGGTTAACAGGCCAGAAACGGGCCGACTCTTGCCATGGGCCGAATTTGGCCCATTAGGGTAACAGGCCAGTAACGGGCCGACTCTTGCCATGGGCCAAATTTGGCCCATTAGGGGAACAGGCCAGTAACGGGCCGACTCTTGCCATGGGCCGAATTTGGCCCATTAGGGGAACAGGCCAGTAAGGGGCCGGAAGTAATCGAGGGCCGAAAAGGAGCCCAAGAACGTATGGGCCGTCAATAGGCCGAAAGCTAACACGGGCTGGAAACGGCCCATGTAAATCACGGGCCGTTAACGGGTATAAAGAAAATTACTGTTCATTATGGGCTAGAGTCACCGTGGGCCTGTAAAGGGCCGAAAGATACGAAGGCCTCATATGGGCCGAAAGACGTCGTGGGCCATACATGGGCCGAAAGTGAAATGGGCTGGTGTTATATTCGACGGCCCACATGACGTTGTTGGGCCGATTTCCTTTAGGGACTAACGGGTCGTGAGTTAACGGGCCGTAAAATGGGCTATTTGCGAAGAGACCGTTAACAGGCTTTTCATGGGCCAGCCCGTTAAATTTTGACCAAGTCAAACGGGCCGGCTTTGTAAGCTAAATGGGCCAGTGGTGGGTCGTGGCACGTGTCGACATATCATAGGCGCCTATCTGACCCACTAACGAGCTGACACGTGTTTCGTCCGGCCAATAAGAATTTTACACGTGGAAATTTCCCATTGGTCGGGGCTGTTAACGGGTTATCGGATCCAAAACCCGACCCGATAGCTTAACGGTGTTCCGTTACGGTGGATGCCACGTGTCGGTCACCCTTGACGAAAGCACTTCTGTGACGCGCGATTTATCGTCATGGAACACTTCTACGACAGCATAGGTATGACTATCTTGATTATGTCATAAAATCGTCATGGATGTACATGCATGACAAAAAATGCGACCTACTGTGACAAACACGTATCATCACGGAAGTGTATTTTTTTGTAGTGTTGGGCCGTACCGACAGGCCGTCGTGGGAGCAGGGCTCTGCCTGCTTGTGGTGACATCAGGGGTGGAGTGGCAACAGTGCCGCGCCGGGCGGAGATCTCCGCCGGTACGGTGCACTGTGGCCACGCCCATCCCGAGATTTGGGAGGGATGGCCTGTACTGTAGCCACTCCCTGTCTTGTCTTCCTTGATGGGGGCGCAGGCGTCGTTGACGCCTCAGGCCAACTGCTAGGGGCCGGCTTATCTGGAAACCGCCCACTAGGAGTCGGCTTGTCTTGATGCCGGCCTTTGTAACTCGCCGTTTACGGGCAGCCGGCTATTCCTCCAGCCGGCCACCAGAAGGCGGCACTCCATCTTGGTGCCTTGAGGGGCGCAGCCTGCCCCGATGTCCTGAAAGGTTCTGGGTCTCGAGTTAGCCTACCCGTTGCCCATTACTCCGACACTTAGACTCGAGACGAAAAGATCCCGAGACATATGCGGACATGACTAAAATTCTCAACAAGTAAGTTCAATCAATCATTATCGCACCATATCGGCAAATTTTTGTTCATTTCGTGATATCTCAAGTAATAATTATTTTCTTTGTCTTGCAGGGTTTGGAAAAAGTTCACCGCAGAAACTCCGGGACTGCCGAGGGAGCTGCGATATACATACCGATACTAGCTAGCTACTTCCGCACATCTTCCGTTGATTCTAGCTACTTTCATCAATGCCATTTATAACGCTTCATTATCAGTTTGATTGACCTCTATTTCTCATGAAGTGCTTGTGGCAGGAACAAGGGAATGATTACTGTGGATACTACGTGTGCGAGTTCATCTACAATGCGACTTGCAAAGATAAGCAGGGCTACTCTAAAAGACAATATGAAGTGCGTAAGCAATAATATTCACAATTTCATTTTATTACACCATCATTTATGTTGAGTTTCATTCATATATATGTATTAACCCCCTTCTTCAAATTAGACGTGGCAGATGCAGAATGAACTCCTACCAGAAGATCGCATGAAAGCAATTCAAGAGGAATTGGCGGGATTCTTTCTTGACCACGTCATCAATAAAGTCGGAGAATACCATGTGGAACTTGAGTTCATATGCTAGGGGATTGTAAGAGATCTTACATATTGTATATGTATGTAGCCAGTAGCGTCGGATAGATAATACGAAAACTTGTTTTTCGACCAATCTTTCAGAGGAGGAGAGGTCGATCACTTCTCTCGGTATGCATGACAAACTTCTGTACTTAATGGTTTCCTTCATTTGCTTACTAGCTAGCGTGTCAAGGGCCTCTCTATACGTATAATACGTAGCGTCGATCAAGCACGGAGATAAGAGAGGACACTTCTCTCTATTAATTAATTAGCTACCTAACACAATATATGAAACACCTTAATTAACCATACAACACCCCCAAATCCCCCCTTTTAGAAAAAAAAACAAAAACCCCAACCCGTGAACAGCTGACGCGTGGATGCCTTTTGGTCCCGGTTGGTGCCACCAACCGAGACCAAAGGCCCTCCTGCCTGGGCTCGCAGCACCGGCCATGTGGAGGCCCATCTGTCCCGGTTCGTGTAAGAACCAGGAATAAAGGCCTAGGGCTTTAGTAACGACCCTTTAGTCCCGGTTCAAGAACCGGGACAGATGGGCCTTACTAACCGGGACAATAGGCCCTTTTTCTACTAGTGAGTCTGGACCCCAGTATAGGTCTCTTATCACTTTGTCTCTCGGGCATGCACACATCTCTTCCCCCACTCTCTAGGTCTCCCAGCATCTCTCTTTCCCAAGCACACGCACTATGTAGAGTGTATCTTTCCCATACACACAAAACGTCGCCCCCAAACGTCTATCTCCCTAGTTATGTGGTTCTCGCACACTCACCTCACACACCACCCCCACTGCAAACAAGCACACTTTGTCTCCTTGTGCACCACTCTCCTCTTTCTATCTCTCCCACATGCGGGCCCACCCTACCTCCTACCCTGTCACTACTGCAGGATGTTGCTAACGCGACACTACGATCAGAGACCCTTTGAAGAAACTGTGTGCGATGTATTAATCGCAAACAGTGATGTAAAAAACCGTCAAAAAAGATGCAAAACGTTCGCGATGAATGATACATCAAACACGGTTCAGATTTTAGTTGCGTGTGCGATGAGGGGCGTACGGTTGATCTGTACGAACTGTTTGTGATGAAACAGAACAACAGAAATGGGCAGCCAGATCAAGGTGTGTGCAATATACGTCATACAGTTCACTCCGATGAACAGTTTGCGATGACTGAGGTGAACACAAACGATTCGGCGTAACAAGTTGTGTGTGATACCCAGCAAACAGGTCGGTAATCAGAATTGTGTGCGATCATTATAGACAGCCCATACGGTCTTTTTTGTGAATTGTGTGCTTGTCAGGGCACACAGTTCAACAAACCAACCCATTGGCGATAATGTAGAAGATCTCGGTCGAATACATATTACTAACCGTCCGTGATGAGATTGACAGGATAAATAGAGATATATACAGCATGCTTAATTTAGTCCTTCTTCTTGTTGTTCTTGTTGGATGGCCCCGCGACATCGTCTTGGCGAGGACACTTCTTGCCGCAGACCGTTGGCTTTTCATCGCCGCCGCCGTCGTCATCGTCGTTGCTGTCATCGTCGTCCTCCTCCTTGTTCGACTATTCCTCCTCATCATCATCGTCGTCCTCTTCTTCGTCCTCCGACGGCTCCTTGTCCATCTGGTTGTCGTCTGAAGACTCCGGAGGTGGCGTCCCTTTCATGAACCGGATATAATCAAGGTCTGGGCTCGACGCTGGACTCATGGAAGACGAGCAGGATGATTCTGATGTTGACCTATCATCAAGCGCCAGACTGCTGGCCGAACTGTCGTCCTCGCTGTCGCTCGACATGGCTACAGAGTGTGTGCCAGTGTGTAGCACGATCTACCGGGGACGATGAAGATGGTGGACACTTAAGGGGGGTATGCAGAGAAGAGGAACTGCCAATTGAAGCGGGGGTTGACGTAGTATCTAACCGCTCATATAATCAACCGCAATTATTTGTACCCAGTCGCTACAAATTCCCGGGGTTGCACAGGACTCCTATTGGCTATTTGGCTGGTTTCCTTTTTCAGGACAAAAACAAGGAACGAGTTTTGGGATTATGCACCGGCACCGGCAAGAACGGAGTAGGACAGTTGGCAAGCAATACATTGAGCTCTTCTTATTGATAAAGCCAGTAATAATCAAACTAGAAAGGAAAAGAAAAAAGACAAAGAAAAATATCTGCACGAATCTTCGCGTAACATCAATGGCATAGGACCTAGATGTGCATTACTTAGAGCACATCTAGATGTGCTTTAGCAATACTGTCAAACAAAACCCCTAATCATCATTGCAAACAACGCATAGAACATGGCTAATGTGACAACCACAACTACACATCCTAGTTCCTTCTTGTCTCTTGCTTTCATCTGTTACCTGTGATTGATTCTTTCTTGCTTCATCATACTGATTGTACATTCCAGATCAGCCAGTTTCTTCTTCAGCTTTATGTTATCTTCTGCGAGCTTGGTGATAACACTCTGAGCCCTGCCATGCCATTCTTCATCCAGCCAGCTAACAAAGGCACAAGCCTCATATCCCTGCCAATGTTAAATAGTATTCTGGATGAGCGGTGGCATTAACTGAAGTAAAATGATGAACTTAATTAGCACTAACCTCTAAGGGGCAACTGAGAAACCGCCTGCCAATGTCGAATCCCTCTGTGCATACACATTGAGCGGGAGTGTGCCCGCGCGCACAACTCAGCTTTTGGTACTTCTCGGTGGCGCAATACTCGGAGTCAAACTCGTGTTGTGGGAGTCTGGAGTCAAGCTCCAGATCCGGCGACAGATCGCTTTCCTTGGGGGGGCGTCATATGTAACGCCCACGATGCGGCTATATCTCTCATGTGTCGAGGCACGACTTAGAGGCATAACCGCATTGTAGGTTTTGTCGCAAGAAGGGTCATGTTCACACAATCCCATGTAATGAACAAGAATGGGATAAAGAGTTGGCTTACAATCGCCACTTCACACAGTACATAAATAAATTCATACATCATTCAAGATGCACACATAGACCGACTACGGTCAAATCCAAATAAAAAGAAGATAACCCCAAATGCTAGATCCCTGATCGTCCCAACTGGGCTCCACTACTGATCATCAGGAAACGAAACATAGTAACGACCAAGTTCTTCATCGAGCTGTCACTTGAGTTGGGTAGCATCGCCCGCACTGGTATCATTGGCACCTGCAACTGTTTGGAAGCATCTGGTGAGTCACGAGGACTCAGCAATCTCACACCCGCGAGATCAAGACTATTTAAGCTTATGGGTAGGAGAAGGTAGTGAGGTGGAGCTGCAGCAAGCACTAAGCATATATGGTGGCGAACATACGCAAATAAGAGCGAGAAGAGGATCAACACAACGGTCGCGAAGCTAGAAATGATCAAGAAGTGATCCTGAAACTACTTACGCTCATACATAACCCAAACCGTGTTCACTTCCCGGACTCCGCCGAACAGAGGCCATCACGGCTACACACGCGGTTGATGCATTTTAATTATGTTAAGTTTCAAGTTCTCTACAATCGGACATTAACAAATTCCCATATGCCACATAACCGCGGGCACGGCTCTCAAAAGTTTATACCCTGTAGGGGTGTCCCAACTTAGCCCATTATAAGCTCTTACGGTCAACGAAGGATATTCCTTCTCCCGGGAAGACCCGATCAGTCTCGGAATCCCAGTTTACAAGACATTTCGATAATGGTAAAACAAGACCAGCAAAGCCACCCGATGTGCCGACAAATCCCGATAGGAGTTGCACATATCTCGTTCTCAGGGCACACCGGATGAGACATCCTACGAGTAAAACCAGACCTCAAGTTTTCCCAAGGTGGCCCGCAGTCTACTCGGTTCGGACCAGCATTCAGAGGAGCACTGGCCTAGGGGGGATAAAATAAAGATGACCCTCGGGCTCCGGAAACCCAAGGGAAAAAGGCTTAGGTAGGCAAATGGTAAAACTAAGGTTGGGCCTTGCTGGAGGAGTTTTATTCAAAGCGAACTGTCAAGGGGGTCCCATAAATCACCCAACCGCGTAAGGAACGCAAAATCAAGGAACATAACACCGGTATGACAGAAACTAGGGCGGCAAGAGTGGAACAAAACACCAGGCATAAGGCCGAGCCTTCCACCCTTTACCAAGTATATAGATGCATTAATTAAATAAGAGATATTGTGATATCCAACATAAACATGATCCAATATGGAGCAAACTTCATCTTCACCTGCAACTAGCAACGCTATAAGAGGGGCTGAGCAAAAGCGGTAACATAGCCAAACAACGGTTTGCTAGGAAGGGTGAAAAGGTTAGAGGCTGACATGGCAAATTTGGGAGGCATGGTAAACAGGTGATAGGTAGCGCAGCGTAGCGATAGAACGAAGCAACTAGCAAGCAAAGATAGAAGTGATATCGAGGGTAATGGTCATCTTGCCTGAGATCCCGCAAGGAAGAAGAACGAGTCCATGAAGAAGACAAACGGACGTAGTCGAACGAATCCTCACAATCGCAACGTAACTGGAACTATCAAGGAGAAGCACAACCGGAAAGAAGGAAACATCATGGTAAACAACCATCACATAAACATGGCATGATGCACAACCAAGTATGATGCATGTCCGGTTTAAATATGCATAGCATGGCAAAGTGCAACAAACAATACTACAAGTTAACTGGAGCTCAATATGCAACGAGTTGCATATTGAAGAAACACCACATTTAATTATTTAGTTAACTCTCGGTTATGTACCCAACAATATTAAATGTTATTCAACATGGCAAGGGGTGAAGCATAAGAAAACTACCTATCTAGGCAAGTTTAAATGAGGCCGGAAATAACAAACAACAAGTCCGGAAAATCCCCATGTGCATATAGCAATTTAAATGCAAACACAATTTTAAACATTTAAATGTTGTTATCATGATGCGAATGACATATGCAAGTTTTAAGCAATTTTATGAAAATGTTGACATGAGCATGATATGAGACATTTGTCGCCATGGCGGAAGGGAAAGGGTGCCACGGCGGCGAAACGGAAATGGATCCACGGCAACATCCCGATGATCCAACAACTCATCGAGATGTCGGTGCGAACGAAAGTGTGGATGTGCAGAACATGCAAAAGATGGTGGGGTGATCCCGATTACCGGGTTCCCACGGGTCGACGCATGGCAACCGAGGAGGACCGTGCAAGCGACAAATTCGAACATGGTGCAAGCGCGAGCATCTCATACAACATGCATGCATTCGTTCACGGGCGTCGTCTCGGGGTTATACCTTCGAAGCGCGCATTTCGGAACGGATCAAGTTCGGTACGATGTAGAGGAAGTAGTCGTTCACGGGTCGTCGTGGGAAGTAGTTGTTCACGTCGCGACGGTATTGGAAGTAGTCGTTCTTGCGATGGTAGTGGAAGTAGTGGTACACGGCCGTGGTGGAAGTAGTCGGGTTCCTTGTTGTACTTGCGTTTCGATGCGGTACTTAGCGATTCCAGGATGTAGAGGTACACTTGTCGTAGCCGTGTAGTCGTTCACGTATCACCGTGGTGTAGTCGTACTTGGCGTCCGCATCAACATGTCCATGATGGCCAAACAAACCAATAGCGACCGAAGGCAGCAGGGTGCGAGGCAAAGCTTGAGCGGTGGGAATGGCATGGGCGTGCAATAGAGCAAAGGGGGCACCGGGGCTCGTGGGCGGCATGGACGGGCAGAAGGCGCTCGGGATCGAGCTCCTCTCGATCCAGAGCATGGATGCGGGCGCGGGACGGAGGTGGAGGCCCGACGAGGTCGGTGGCTTAGGCCTCCATGGGGCGGCAAAGGACGAAGTGGCCGGCGTCGGCCTTGGCACAAAGCAGGGGAGGCGGAGCTCCTGCTCGGGGAGGTGCGGCGAGGGGAACCGCGTGGATGAGGACGAGACGCAGATCTGGGCGGCGGGAGCCCATCTCCGACGATGGTGGCGGCGCTGGAGCAGCTTGCGCGAGGGCGAAGATCAACCGAGGCGCTGCAGAAGCGGCGCTAGGGGACGAGAACGGCGGCGATCAGGCGCGAACGCTCCTTCTCTCTTCTTGGCGGCACGGGAGGGCACGAGAGCGTGAGAGCGAGGGGTCAGAGAGAGATGGCGGCGCTGCGAGGAAGCGAGAGGGAGAGATCGATAGGAGGGAGAGTGGCTAGCGAGCGACGGGTTCGGGCGCTGCGTGTGTGAGTGGCGGCGGTGTGGGAGGACGAGAGGGAGAGGAGGAGATCGGGTGAGGGCATCGGGCTAGGGTTAGCAGCGGGGGCTTGGCCTCTAGGAGCAAATGGGTCGGCCTGCTGGGAGGACCAAGTGGCCAACTGGGCTTCTCTTCTCTCTCTCTTATTTCCTTTTAGCAGAAAAGTATTAGAGAGAAGAAAAAGAAAGATAGGGTTAGGGAAATAATTTGCGCATGCGGGTAATTTTCCCGGACTCACAAAAATGTGCTTGTTCCGAGAAAATAGAAAAGGCCATGGTTGAAAGATTTAAATTCAAACTCATTTGATTTAAATACAAATGATTTGAACTAGGACAAGGTTTAGGAGTGGCCAAAATGTTGAGATTTTTGGTGGAGCTCCAGAAAGTGAAGAAAGAATTTAGGGCAAAGTTTGGAGACCAAACTTGAAGCAGAAAGGCACGGAATTATTTTGCAAGTGTGTTATGGTTAATTCCAAAGTTAATGGAATATTTTAATATAGCTCCCTAATAATATTGGGAGATTTTTATATGTTGTAAAGAGAAATCACCATGTGCATTTCCCTCGATTTAAATGGATCGAAGATCCATGCAATTTATTTAGGTGAGTTTTTAAAAAGGGTTGCATGATGACATGATGCAATGCAAGAGATGCAACAAACAAAACAAATCACACGACGAAACTCAGAGCATCTGGAAGTCTTCTGGAGCGTCGGTCTCGGGGCGTTACAAGACTCCACCACTACAAGAGGATCTCGTCCTGAGATCTAGGATGGCACCGGAGAGAAACGGAAGAGGAAGAGAAGAGGTAAAACTAAGTTGCTTCTTTGACAAACGAGTGAAACCACGAACCTTGAGAGATTGAACGAACGAAAAGAGAGAATACAAGGGAGATGAACGAGACTGAAAACACTCCATTATCAAAGAGGAACAAGGAACATTGCGAGAACCTTTGTAGGTTGAAGAATATGAAACAAGAGCTTAACGGATCAAAAGGAATATGAAAGCACACCGGTAGAAAAGAGAAACAAGGAACACCATGTGAACCTTGGAGTTTGCAAAGCTATGAATGACGAGAACAATGGACGAGAAGTACATGCAAGCACTCTGGTTGAAATGAGATGTACAAGGAACGATAATGATCAATTACGATAACACTCCGGTTGGAAAATGGAAGGGATAGAATTTGAACTTGGCAAAATGAAAGCACTTGGATGAGACTCCGGTTAAAAGAGGAATGATAGACACAACACTTCGGTTAAATGGATTAGTAAGAAAAGAACATGATCCTCACAATTCAAGATGATGAGCGAAGAGAGCAACATCACCATGCCTCCGGAAGAAAAAATAGAAGATAGATCATTGGAATAAAGGAATGCGGAAGAAAATGCAACTTCTGGCACAAAAGAGCTTGGAGAGCACCCTTCCAAGAAGGTTAGAACGGAGTTGTTGGAAAAAACCAACAACGAAACGAATAAGCTTGTAGTAGCTTATGGAAAACTTGTCAAGATAGAGGCGAAATTCTACCACTACGGAAACAACTAATATAATTGATAACACCAACGAGATGAAAAACTTCTTTCACCAAGAGGATATGAGAAAACTTGGATCATTGATAAGCACCATAATAGCAACATTCCTTAGGGAAGGCTTTAGGTGAAATATGACACAACATAACTCCAACAAAGAGATTAAAGGATTTAAAATACCTCATTCTTGACAACATGTGAAACATGGAACATGGATGGAAATTGTCAAGAAGGACATAACACCACCTCAAAAGATAAGGAAGAAAGAATTGCACTTCGGAATGCGAGATGAAGAATTCTTGAACTCCTCAAGACAAACATGTGTTGAGCACCATGTTTATTTTAGAGTATAGCTTGACGGATCTTGACTCCAAGAGAAATCTTGAAGAACAATTGAAGAATGAAAGGAATCCTTGACGAAGCACCATGTAGAGCCTCTATGAAGAACTCCGGTAATAAAAGGATGATAAAAAGAAAGAAAAGTTGAAAACACAAGGTGAAGCCTTGCAATGATTTAGGTGGAGCTTCGCGACGAGATAAAGCGGAAAACTTGGAACTCCGGGAAAGAAAAGATGAAGCATCTCAAACCGAGAAATGTGACATGATGAACAACTCTGGAAAGAAGAAACTAGATCACTTGGATGAAACCATAATAAGAATTGTGTTATGCATATCCTTCACAAATTTAAATTGATGACAAGCAATGGATTTGGCATACTACTTATTCTCGTAGAAAGGATTAAGAGAGATATACCGTAAACTTGAGAAGGTCTTCAACGAACCACCGGTAGGATTGAAACAACGAATAAATTAATATGAGAACAAAGGAAGAGGAATCTTGAACAAACCACCGTAAGAATCTGAAAATCAACGAAGATAAGATAAAGAAACACCGGAAGAATTAGAAAATGAATAAAGATACTTGACCGAATTTAGATACAAGTGAAACAAAGAGATCATGAATTGATTAGAGAATACTTGAATGATGCACCGGAAAGATTTGGAGAACGAGAGCTGAATGTTGAGAATGAATAAATCATCTGAAATGATGGCCTTCGGAGAATCAAACTGAAAAGATTCAGGAATTGCTCCGGATGGGTGAAAAGAATTCTCACAATCGAAAACAATTATGAGAGTGGCATGAAGCTAGAACCATGAATCTTCAAGAGAGTGGACAAAGATTTTAGGAGAAATCTCTACCTTGATCTTGAGATGTTGAGAATGATGACGAGAAACACCGCCATGAATTGTTGAGATACTCCGGGATGAAAATTATAAAGGTTGAGCCAACAATGAAAAGAATTTGGAAGATCTTGGAGAAAGACATTTGACTGATGATAACTCATTCTTACGTCAAACTTGAAATGAATTTGGGAATAGCTCCAGGAAAATTAGAAGAGTCAGGTAAGATCCTGGAAAAGACCTGTGGGTTAGGGCCCACTCAAAAGATACACCGTTGAACGATTTAAAAGAGAGATTGCGCCAGTTCAATTAAATGGCTTGAATAAGGTAAGACCTCGAAATAGCTAGAAAGGGTTAAGAATAGAAACATGAATCCTCTGGGATACCTTCAGCACTCCAGATAAACATGAATAGCAAGAGGTGGATGATTAAGAGCTGCACCGGCATGAGAAAACATTTGAAACAAGGAAAGGAATGTGATTAACACCGAAAACTTGAATTGAATCCACCGGAGAAGAAAAGAGAATGATGAACTTGAAGCTCCGTTAGTATCTTCCTGAGAATCACCGGATAAGAACATTGATGGAAAAGGATGGAGAGGCTTCCCATCAATAAAAGGATACTTGATTGAGAAATCTGAGTCCTTGAAGAAAAGGGTGGGAGGAGGGAAAAAACAAAGGCAACTTGGGGCATATGGAATAAACACCGTCGAGAAAACTTAGAATTGATCTTGAGGATGGGGAGAATGATGGGATCATCTCGAAGAGAAACACACCGGTTGGAAATAGAATTAAGATGGCAACCTCGATGATCAAGAAGGATTAGTAACCACATAGGAATATGAGAACACCACTTAGAAAAGGTATGGAATCAACACTTGACATTGAAGCAACTCAAATACCACAACTTAAAACAAAACAAAGGATTGGCTCGCAAAATAAGCCGGAAACAAACATATGATAGAGATTTCGCCCAAAGTGTTCGTGATGGGGCCCCACGGGCACGACGTACAGCGGACGTCACGAATGACAAACAAGATGTCCCCGACTCGGCATAGCCAAGGATTCTTTAAGACGCCTCGCGACCACTGTAAATCGACCGTGAAAAGCGAACCACTAGACGTTGGACCCCAATCTCAAATCATACATCCGTCGAAAAGATATCCTAGGAGCTACTTGAATTCCCACCTATAAAACTCCCGAAACTTTCTGGTTATGCAATCTGGTGTTGGGGATACAGGGGACGCAATATATCTCACCCAAACTAACAATCCCTAGATCCAGTTGTATCCATCCGTCAACACATAACCAAGAAAACTCCGGAAATCGTGTACCTCAACCTTCGAAAAGCATATGTTATACGAGTTATGGCAATACTCCCGAACTCCCGCCCCAGTACTGGGAGGCGTCGAGGTGATCTCACCAACAACTGCATAAAAGAGATTTTCGATGTCGGCGAAAAAAACTCAGGTATTCCAGAACTGCAACGATAAAATTGTGACGACAACACCTCGGAGCTCAACTCCCCGGGACACTGCCACAACCCCTAAATGTCAGGAGGTACCAAGAACAATGTTCTCGTCACAAAACCATCGGAACGATTCCAAGATACCCGCGTGATCCTAAAAAAAATTAGTGAAATTTGAGGAGAGGAAAGTCAAAACATCTACGTCACGAGACCTCACTAGAGCGACGAAGGGACTGAGGAGTAAAAAGAATCCTACTCTCCGATATATATATAATCCTAAGACTCAAAACATTTTTGTTCTAGACTCAACAACGTCAGCGATTCGATCAAGCAGGGGGCTCCTAAGTCCGGGATGGCTCTGATTACCAACTTGTAACGCCCACGATGCGGCTATATCTCTCACGTGTCGAGGCACGACTTAGAGGCATAACCGCATTGTAGGTTTTGTCGCAAGAAGGGTCATCTTCACACAATCCCATGTAATGAACAGGAATGGGATAAAGAGTTGGCTTACAATCGCCACTTCACACAGTACATAAATAAATTCATACATCATTCAAGATACACACATAGACCGACTACGGTCAAATCCAAATAAAAAGAAGATAACCCCAAATGCTAGATCCCCGATCGTCCCAACTGGGCTCCACTACTGATCATCAGGAAACGAAACATAGTAACGACCAAGTTCTTCATCGAGCTCTCACTTGAGCTGGGTAGCATCGCCCGCACTGGTATCATCGGCACCTGCAACTATTCGGAAGTATCTGGTGAGTCACGAGGACTCAGCAATCTCACACCCGCGAGATCAAGACTATTTAAGCTTATGGGTAGGAGAAGGTAGTGAGGTGGAGCTGCAGCAAGCACTAAGCATATATGGTGACGAACATACGCAAATAAGAGCGAGAAGAGGAGCAACACAACGGTCGCGAAGCTAGAAATGATCAAGAAGTGATCCTGAAACTGCTTACGCTCATACATAACCCAAACCGTGTTCACTTCCCGGACTCCACCGAAAAGAGGCCATCACGGCTACACACGCGGTTGATGCATTTTAATTAAGTCAAGTGTCAAGTTCTCTACAACCGGACATTAACAAATTCCCATCTGCCACATAACCGCGGGCACGGCTCTCGAAAGTTTATACCCTGCAAGGGTGTCCCAACTTAGCCCATTATAAGCTCTCATGGTCAACGAAGGATATTCCTTCTCCCGGGAAGACCCGATCAGTCTCGGAATCCCGGTTTACAAGACATTTCGACAATGGTAAAACAAGACCAGCAAAGCCGCTCGATGTGCCGACAAATCCCGATAGGAGCTGCACATATCTCGTTCTCAAGGCACACCGGATGAGACATCCTACGAGTAAAACCAGTCCTCAAGTTTCCCCAAGGTGGCCCCGCAGTCTACTCGGTTCGGACCAGCACTCAGAGGAGCACTGGCCCGGGGGGGCTAAAATAAGATGACCCTCGGGCTCCGGAAACCCAAGGGA
Source organism: Triticum aestivum (assembly GCF_018294505.1). Lineage (NCBI taxonomy): Eukaryota > Viridiplantae > Streptophyta > Magnoliopsida > Poales > Poaceae > Triticum > Triticum aestivum. The sequence goes on from NC_057814.1 coordinate 178,236,806, forward strand.
AAAAGGCTTAGGTAGGCAAATGGTAAAACCAAGGTTGGGCCTTGCTGGAGGAGTTTTATTCAAAGCGAACTGTCAAGGGGGTCCCATAAATCACCCAACCGCGTAAGGAACACAAAATCAAGGAACATAACACCGGTATGACGCAAATGAAGGAAATACGCCCTAGAGGCAATAATAAAGTTATTATTTATTTCCTTATATCATGATAAATGTTTATTATTCATGCTAGAATTGTATTAACCGGAAACTTGATACATGTGTGAATACATAGACAAACAGAGTGTCACTAGTATGCCTCTACTTGACTAGCTCGTTGATCAAAGATGGTTATGTTTCCTAGCCATAGACATGAGTTGTCATTTGATTAACGGGATCACATCATTAGGAGAATGATGTGATTGACTTGACCCATTCCGTTAGCTTAGCACTCGATCGTTTAGTATGTTGCTACTGCTTTCTTCATGACTTATACATGTTCCTATGACTATGAGATTATGCAACTCCCGTTTACCGGAGGAACACTTTGTGTGCTACCAAACGTCACAACGTAACTGGGTGATTATAAAGGTGCTCTACAGGTGTCTCCGAAGGTACTTGTTGGGTTGGCGTATTTCGAGATTAGGATTTGTCACTCCGATTGTCGGAGAGGTATCTCTGGGCCCTCTCGGTAATGCACATCACTTAAGCCTTGCAAGCATTGCAACTAATGAGTTTGTTGTGAGATGATGTATTACAGAACGAGTAAAGAGACTTGCCGGTAACGAGATTGAACTAGGTATTAAGATACCGACGATTGAATCTCGGGCAAGTAACATACCGATGACAAAGGGAACAAAATATGTTGTTATGCGGTCTGACCGATAAATATCTTCGTAGAATATGTGGGAGCCAATATGAGCATCCAGGTTCCGCTCTTGGTTATTGACCGGAGACATGTCTCGGTCATGTCTACATAGTTCTCGAACCCGTAGGGTCCGCACGCTTAACGTTTCGATGACAGTTATATTATGAGTTTATATGTTTTGATGTATCGAAGGTTGTTCGGAGTCCCGGATGTGATCATGGACATGACGAGGAGTCTCGAAATGGTCGAGACATAAAGATTGATATATTGGAAGCCTATGTTTGGATATGGGAAGTGTTCCGGGTGAAATCGGGATTTTACCGGAGTACCGGGAGGTTACCGGAACCCCCCGGCAACATAATGGGCCTTAGTGGGCCTAGGTGGAAGAGAGGAGACGCGGCTAGGGCTGGGCCGCGCGCCCCTCCCCCTAGTCCGAATAGGACAAGGAGAAGGGGGCGGCGCCCCCCTTCCTTCTTCTCCCTCTCCTCTTTCCCCCCTCCCAAGTCCTAATCCAACTAGGAAAAGGGGGGAGTAGGACTCCTCCTGGCGCGCCCCAAGGCTGGCTGCACCTCTCCCCCTTTGCTCCTTTATATACGGGGGCAAGGGGCACCCCAAAGATACAACAATTGATCATTGATCTCTTAGCCGTGTGCGGTGCCCCCCTCCACCATATTACACCTCGATAATATCGTAGCGGTGCTTAGGCGAAGCCCTGCGTCGGTAGAACATCATCATCACCACGCCGTCGTGCTGACGAAACTCTCCCTCAACACTCGGTTGGATCGGAGTTCGAGGGACGTCATCGAGCTGAACGTGTCCTGAACTCGAAGGTGCCGTGCGTTCGGTACTTGATCGGTCGGATCGTGAAGACGTATGACTACATCAACCGTGTTGTGTTAACGCTTCCGCTTTCAGTCTACGAGGGTACGTGGACAACTCTCTCCCCTCTCGTTGCTATGCATCACTATGATCTTGCGTGTGCGTAGGAATTTTTTTGAAATTGCTACGTTCCCCAACAGTGGTATCAGAGCCTGGTTTTATGCGTAGATGTCATATGCACGAGTAGAACACAAGTGAGTTGTGGGCGATATAAGTCATACTGCTTACTAGCATGTCATACTTTGGTTCGGCGGTATTGTGAGATGAAGCGGCCCGGACCGACATTACGCGTACGCTTACACGAGACTGGTTTCACCGTTACGAGCACTCGTTGCTTAAAGGTGACCGGCGGGTGTCTGTCTCTCTCACTTTAGTTGAACCGAGTGTGGCTACGCCCGGTCCTTGCGAAGGTTAAAACAGCACCAACTTGACAAACTATCGTTGTGGTTTTGATGCGTAGGTAAGAACGGTTCTTGCTAAGCCCGTAGCAGCCACGTAAAACTTGCAACAACAAAGTAGAGGACGTCTAACTTGTTTTTGCAGGGCATGTTGTGATGTGATATGGTCAAGACATGATGCTAAATTTTATTGTATGAGATGATCATGTTTTGTAACCGAGTTATCGGCAACTGGCAGGAGCCATATGGTTGTCGCTTTATTGTATGCAATGCAATCGCCCTGTAATGCTTTACTTTATCACTAAGCGGTAGAGATAGTCGTAGAAGCATAAGATTGGCGAGACGACAACGTTGCTACGATGGAGATCAAGGTGTCGCGCCGGTGACGATGGTGATCATGACGGTGCTTCAGAGATGAAGATCACAAGCACAAGATGATGATGGCCATATCATATCACTTATATTGATTGCATGTGATGTTTATCTTTTTATGCATCTTATCTTGCTTTGATTGACGGTAGCATTATAAGATGATCCCTCACTAAATTATCAAAGTATAAGTGTTCTCCCTGAGTATGCACCGTTGCGAAAGTTCTTCGTGCTGAGACACCACGTGATGATCGGGTGTGATAGGCTCTACGTTCAACTACAACAGGTGCAAAACAGTTGCACACGCAGAATACTCAAGTTAAGCTTGACGAGCCTAGCATATAACAGATATGGCCTCGGAACACGGAGACCGAAAGGTCGAGCGTGAATCATATACTAGATATGATCAACATAGTGATGTTCACCGTTGAAACTACTCCATCTCACGTGATGATCGGACATGGTTTAGTTGATTTGGATCACGTGATCACTTAGATGATTGGAGGGATGTCTATCTAAGTGGGAGTTCTTAAGTAATATGATTAATTGAACTTAAATTTATCATGAACTTAGTCCTGGTAGTATTAGCATATCTATGTTGTAGATCAATAGCTCGCGTTTAGCTCCCCTGTTTTATTTTGATATGTTCCTAGAGAAAACTGAGTTGAAAGATGTTAGTAGCAATGATGCGGATTGGATCCGTGATCTGAGGTTTATCCTCACTGCTGCACAGAAGAATTATGTCCTTGATGCACCGCTAGGTGATAGACCTATTGCAGGAGCAGATGCAGACGTTATGAACGTTTGGTTAGCTCAATATGATGACTACTTGATAGTTTAGTGCACCATGCTTAACGGCTTAGAATCGGGACTTCAAAGACGTTTTGAACGTCATGGACCATATGAGATGTTCCAGGAGTTGAAGTTAATATTTCAAGCAAATACCCGAGTTGAGAGATATGAAGTCTCCAACAAGTTCTATAGCTAAAAGATGGAGGAGAATAGCTCAAGCAGTGAGCATGTGCTCAGATTGTCTGGGTACTACAATCTCTTGAATCAAGTGGGAGTTAATCTTCCAGATAAAATAGTGATTGGCAGAATTCTCTAGTCACCATCACCAAGTTAGTAGAACTTCGTGATGAACTATAGTATGCAAGGGATGACGAAAGTAATTCCCGAGCTCTTCGCGATGCTGAAATCGACGAAGGTAGAAATCAAGAAAGAGCATCAAGTGTTGATGGTTAACAAGACCACTAGTTTCAAGAAAAGGGCAAAGGGATAGAAGGGGAACTTCAAGAAGAACGGCAAGCAAGTTGCTGCTCAAGTGAAGAAGCCCAAGTCTGGACCTAAGCCTGAGACTAAGTGCTTCTACTGCAAAGGGACTGGTCACTGGAAGCGGAACTGCCCCAAGTATTTGGTGGATAAGAAGGATGGCAAAAGTGAACAAAGGTATATTTGATATACAGATTATTGATGTGTATTTTACTAGTGTTCGTAGCAACCCCTCGGTATTTGATACTGGTTCAGTTGCTAAAGAGTAGTAACTCGAAACGGGAGTTGCATAATGAACAGAAACTAGTTAAGGATGAAGTGACGATGTGTATTGGAAGTGGTTCCAAGATTGATATGATCATCATCGCACACTCCCTATACTTTCGGGATTAGTGTTGAACCTAAATAAGTGTTATTTGGTGTTTGCGTTGAGCATGAATATGATTTGATCATGTTTATTGCAATACGGTTATTCATTTAAGTTAGAGAATAATTGTTGTTCTGTTTACATGAATAAAACCTTATATGGTTACACACCCAATGAAAATGGTTCATTGGATCTCGATCGTAGTGATACACATATTCAGAATATTGAAGCCAAAAGATGCAAAGTTAATAATGATAGTGCAACTTATTTGTGGCACTACCGTTTAGGTCATATTGGTGTAAAGCGCATGAAGAAACTCCATGCTGATGGGATTTTGGAATCACTTGATTATGAATCACTTGATGCTTGCGAACCATGCCTTATGGGCAAGATGACTAAGACTCCATTCTCCGGAACAATGGAGCGAGCAACTGACTTATTGGAAATAATACATACTGATGTATGCGATCCGATGAGTGTTGAGGCTCGCGGCGGGTATCGTTATTTTCTGACCTTCACAGATGATTTGAGTAGATATGGGTATATCTACTTGATGAAACATAATTCTGAAACATTTGAAAAGTTCAAAGAATTTCAGAGTGAAGTGGAAAATCATCGTGACAAGAAAATAAGGTTTCTACGATCTGATCGCGGAGACAAATATTTGAGTTACGAGTTTGGACTTCAAATTAAAACAATGTGGAATAGTTTCACAAATTCGTGCCACCTGGAACACCACAGCATAATGGTGTGTCCGAACGTCATAACCGTACTTTATTGGATATAGTGCAATCTATGATGTTTCTTACCGATTTACCACTATAGTTTTGGGGTTATGCATTAGAGACAGCTGCATTCACGTAAAAAAAAAGGGCACCATCTAAATCCGTTTGAGACGACACCGTATGAACTGTGGTTTGGCAAGAAACCAAAGTTGTCGTTTCTTAAAGTTTGGGATTGCGATGCTTATGTGAAAAAGTTTCAACATGATAAGCTTGAACCCAAATCGGAGAAATGCGTCTTCATAGGATACCCAAAGGTGACTATTGGGTATATCTTCTATCACAGATCCGAAGGCAAATTCGTTGCTAAGAATGGATCCTTTCTAGAGAAGGAGTTTCTCTCGAAAGAAGTGAGTGGGAGGAAAGTAGAACTTGATGAGGTAACTGTACCTTCTCCCAAATTGGAAAGTAGTTCACCACTGAAATCAGTTCCAGTGATGCTTACACCAATTAGTGAGGAAGTTAATGATGATGATCATGAAGCTTCGGATCAAGTTACTACCAAACCTCGTAGGTCAACCAGAATGAGATCCGCACCAGAGTGGTATGGTAATCCTGTTCTGGAGGTCATGTTACTTGACCATGACGAACCTACGAACTATGAGGAAGCGATGATGAGCCCAGATTCCGCAAAATGGCTTGAGGCCATGAAATCTGAGATGGGATCCATGTATGAGAACAAAGTAATGACTTTGATTGACTTGCCCAATGATCGGCGAGCCATTGAGATTAAATGGATCTTCAAGAGGAAGACGGGCGTTGATAGTAGTGTTACTATCTACAAAGCTAGAATTGACGCAAAAGGTTTTCGACAAGTTCAAGGTGTTGACTACGATGAGAGTTTCTCACTCGTATCTATGCTTAAGTCTGTCCGAATCATGTTAGCAATTGCCACATTTTATGAAATCTGGCAAATGGATAAACTAAACTGCATTCCTTAATGGATTTATTAAAAAAGAGTTGTATATGATGCAACCAGAAGGTCTTGTCAATCCTAAAGGTGCTAACAAAATATGCAAGCTCCAGCGATCCATCTATGGACTGGTGCAAGCATCTCTGAGTTGGAATATACGCTTTGATAAGTTGATCAAAGCATATAGTTTTATACAGACTTGCGGTGAAGCCTGTATTTACAAGAAAGTGAGTGGGAGCACTACAACATTTCTGATAAGTATATGTGAATGACATATTGTTGATCGGAAATAATGTAGAATTATTCTGCAAAGCATAAAGGATTGTTTGAAAGGAATTTTTCAAAGAAAGACCTCGGTGAAGCTGCTTACATATTGAGCATCAAGATCTATAGAGATAGATCAAGACGCTTGATAAGTTTTTTCAATGAGTACATACCTTGACAAGATTTTGAAGTAGTTCAAAATGGAACAGTCAAAGAAAGAGTTCTTGCATGTGTTACAACGTGTGAAATTGAGTAAGACTCAAAGCCCGACCACGACAGAAGATAGAAAGAGAATGAAAGTCATTCCCTATGCCTCAGCCATAGGTTCTATAAAGTATGCCATGCTGTGTACCAGATCTATTGTATACCCTACACTGATTTTGGCAAGGGAGTACAATAGTGATCTAGGAGTAGATCACTGGACAGCGGTCAAAATTATCCTTAATGGAATAAGGATATGTTTCTCGATTATGGAGATGACAAAAAGGTTCGTCGTAAAGGGTTACGTCGATGCAAGTTTTGACACTGATCCAGATGACTCTAAGTCTCAATCTGGATACATATAGAAAGTGGGAGCAATTAGCTAGAGTAGCTCCGTGCAGAGCATTGTTGACATAGAAATTTGCAAAATACATACGGATATGAATGTGACAGACCCATAGACTAAACTTCTCACACAAGCAAAACATGATCACACCTTAGTACTCTTTGGGTGTTAATCACATAGCGATGTGAACTAGATTATTGACTCTAGTAAACCCTTTGGGTATTGGTCACATGACGATGTGAACTATGGGTGTTAATCACATGGTGATGTGAACTATTGGTGTTAAATCACATGGCGATGTGAACTAGATTATTGACTCTAGTGCAAGTGGGAGACTGAAGGAAATATGCCCTAGAGGCAATAATAAAGTTATTATTTATTTCCTTATATCATGATAAATGTTTATTATTCATGCTAGAATTGTATTAACCAGAAATTTGATACATGTGTGAATACATAGACAAACAGAGTGTCACTAGTATGCCTCTACTTGACTAGCTCGTTGATCAAAGATGGTTATGTTTCCTAGCCATAGACATGAGTTGTCATTTGATTAACGGGATCACATCATTAGGAGAATGATGTGATTGACTTGACCCATTCTGTTAGCTTAGCACTCGATCGTTTAGTATGTTGCTACTGCTTTCTTCATGACTTATACATGTTCCTATGACTATGAGATTATGCAACTCCCGTTTACCGGAGGAACACTTTGTGTGCTACCAAACGTCACAACGTAACTGGGTGATTATAAAGGTGCTCTGCAGGTGTCTCCGAAGGTACTTGTTGGGTTGGCGTATTTCGAGATTAGGATTTGTCACTCCGATTGTCGGAGAGGTATCTCTGGGCCCTCTCGGTAATGCACATCACTTAAGCCTTGCAAGCATTGCAACTAATGAGTTTGTTGTGAGATGATGTATTACAGAACGAGTAAAGAGACTTGTCGGTAACGAGATTGAACTAGGTATTAAGATACCGACGATCGAATCTCGGGCAAGTAACATACCGATGACAAAGGGAACAACGTATGTTGTTATGCGGTCTGACCGATAAAGATCTTCGTAGAATATGTGGGAGCCAATATGAGCATCCAGGTTCCGCTATTGGTTATTGACCGGAGACATGTCTCGGTCATGTCTACATAGTTCTCGAACCCGTAGGGTCCGCACGCTTAACGTTTCGATGACACTTATATTATGAGTTTATATGTTTTGATGTACCGAAGGTTGTTCGGAGTCCCGGATGTGATCACGGACATGACGAGGAGTCTCGAAATGGTCGAGACATAAAGATTGATATATTGGAAGCCTATGTTTGGATATCGGAAGTGTTCCGGGTGAAATCGGGATTTTACCGGAGTACCGGGAGGTCACCGGAACCCCCCGGCAACATAATGGGCCTTAGTGATCCTAGGTGGAAGAGAGGAGAGGTGGCTAGGGCTGGGCCGCGCGCCCCTCCCCCCTAGTCCGAATAGGACAAGGAGAAGGGCGCGGCGCCCCCCTTCCTTCTTCTCCCTCTCCTCTTTCCCCCCTCCCAAGTCCTAATCCAACTAGGAAAAGGGGGGAGTCCTACTCCTGGTGGGAGTAGGACTCCTCCTGGCGCGCCCCAAGGCTGGCCGCACCTCTCCCCCTTTGCTCCTTTATATACGGGGGCAGGGGGCACCCCAAAGATACAACAATTGATCATTGATCTCTTAGCCGTGTGCGGTGCCCCCCTCCACCATATTACACCTCGATAATATCGTAGCGGTGTTTAGGCGAAGCCCTGCGTCGGTAGAAAATCATCATCATCACCACGCCGTCGTGCTGACGAAACTCTCCCTCAACACTCGGCTTGATCGGAGTTCGAGGGACGTCATCGAGCTGAACGTGTGCTGAACTCGGAGGTGCCATGCGTTCGGTACTTGATCGGTCGGATCGTGAAGACGTACGACTACATCAACCGCGTTGTGTTAACGCTTCCGCTTTCGGTCTATGAGGGTACGTGGACAACACTCTCCCCTCTCATTGCTATGCATCACCATGATCTTGCGTGTGCATAGGAAATTTTTTGAAATTTCTACGTTCCCCAACAGGAAACTAGGGCGGCAATAGTGGAACAAAACACCAGGCATAAGGCCGAGCCTTCCACCCTTTACCAAGTATATAGATGCATTAGTTAAATAAGAGATATTGTGATATCCCAACATAAACATGATCCAACATGGAGCAAACTTCATCTTCAGCTGCAACTAGCAACGCTATAAGAGGGGCTGAGCAAAAGCGGTAACATAGCCAAACAACGGTTTGCTAGGAAGGGTGAAAAGGTTAGAGGCTGACATGGCAAATTTGGGAGGCATGGTAAACAGGTGATAGGTAGCGCAGCGTAGCGATAGAACGAAGCAACTAGCAAGCAAAGATAGAAGTGATATCGAGGGTAATGGTCATCTTGCCTGAGATCCCGCAAGGAAGAAGAACGAGTCCATGAAGAAGACAAACGGACGTAGTCGAACGAATCCTCACAATCGCAACGTAACCGGAACTATCAAGGAGAAGCGCAACCGGAAAGAAGGAAACATCATGGTAAACAACCATCACATAAACATGGCATGATGCACAACCAAGTATGATGCATGTCCGGTTTAAATATGCATAGCATGGCAAAGTGCAACAAACAATACTACAAGTTAAGTGGAGCTCAATATGCAACGAGTTGCATATTGAAGAAACACCACATTTAATTATTTAGTTAACTCTCGGTTATGTACCCAACGATATTAAATGTTATTCAACATGGCAAGGGGTGAAGCATAAGAAAACTACCTATCTAGGCAAGTTTAAATTAGGCCGGAAATAACAAACAACAAGTCCAGAAAATCCCCATGTGCATATAGCAATTTAAATGCAAACACGATTTTAAACATTTAAATGTTGTTATCATGATGCGAATGACATATGCAAGTTTTAAGAAATTTTATGAAAATGTTGACATGAGCATGATATGAGACATTTGTCGCCATGGCGGAAGGGAAAGGGTGCCACGGCGGCGAAACGGAAATGGATCCATGGCAACATCCCGATGATCCGACAACTCATCGAGATGTCGGTGCGAACGAAAGTGTGGATGTGCAGAACATGCAAAAGATGGTGGGGTGATCCCGATTACCGGGTTCCCACGGGTCGACGCATGGCAACCGAGGATGACCGTGCAAGCGACAAATTCGAACACGGTGCAAAGGCGAGCATCTCATACAACATGCATGCATTCGTTCACGGGCGTCGTCTCGGGGTTATACCTTTGAAGCGTGCATTTCGGAACGGATCAAGTTCGGTACGATGTAGAGGAAGTACTCGTTCACGGGTCGTCGTGGGAAGTAGTTGTTCACATCGCGACGGTATTGGAAGTAGTCATTCTCATGATGGTAGTGGAAGTAGTGGTACACGGCCGTGGTGGAAGTAGTCGGGTTCCTTGTTGTACTTGCGTTTCGGTGTGGTACTTAGCGATTCCAGGATGTAGAGGTACACTTGTCGTAGCCGAGTAGTCGTTCACGTATCACCGTGGTGTAGTCGTACTTGGCGTCCGCATCAACATGTCCATGATGGACAAACAAACCAATAGAGACCGAAGGCAGCAGGGTGCGAGGCAAAGCTTGAGCGGTGGGAATGGCATGGGCGTGCAACAGAGCAAAGGGGGCGCCGGGGCTCGTGGGCGGCATGGACGGGCAGAAGGCGCTCGGGATCGAGCTCCACTCGATCCAGAGCATGGATGCGGGTGCGGGACGGAGGTGGAGGCCCGACGATGTCAGCGGCTTAGGCCTCCATGGGGCGGTGAAGGACGAAGTGGCCGGCGTCGGCCTTGGCACGAAGCAGGGGAGGCGGAGCTCCTGCTCGGGGAGGTGCGGCGAGGGGAACCGCGTGGACGAGGACGAGACGCAGACTAGGCGGCGAGAGCCCATCTCCGACGATGGTGGCGGCGCTGGAGCGGCTTGCGCGAGGGCGGAGATCAACCGAGGCGCTGCAGTAGTGGCGCCAGGGGACGAGAACGGCGGCGATCGGGCGCGAGCACTCCTTCTCTCTTCTTGGTGGCACAGGAGGGCATGAGAGGGTGAGAGCGAGGGGTCAGAGAGAGATGGTGGCGCTGCGGGGAAGCGAGAGGGAGAGATCGGGAGGAGGGATAGTGAGCGAGCGACGGGTTCGGGCGCTGCGTGTGTGAGTGGCGGCGGTGTGGGAGGACGACAGGGAGAGGAGGAGATCGGGTGAGGGCATCGGGCTAGGGTTAGCAGCGGGGGCTTGGCCTCTAGGAGCAAATGGGTCGGCCTGCTTGGAGGACCAAGTGGCCAACTGGGCTTCTCTTCTCTCTCTCTTATTTCCTTTTAGCAGAAAAGTATTAGAGAGAAGAAAAAGAAAGATAGGGTTAGGGAAAGAATTTGCGCATGCGGGTAATTTTCCCGGACTCACAAAAATGTGCTTGTTCCGAGAAAATAGAAAAGGCCATGGTTGAAAGATTTAAATTCAAACTCATTTGATTTAAATACAAATGATTTGAACTAGGACAAGGTTTAGGAGTGGCCAACATGTTGAGATTTTTGGTGGAGCTCCGGAAAGTGAAGAAAGAATTTAGGGCAAAGTTTGGAGACCAAACTTGAAGCAGAAAAGGCACGGAATTATTTTGCAAGTGTGTTATGGTTAATTCCAAAGTTAATGGAATATTTTAATATAGCTCCCTAATAATATTGGGAGATTTTTATATGTTGTAAAGAGAAATCACCATGTGCATTTCCCTCGATTTAAATGGAGCGAAGATCCATGCAATTTATTTAGTTGAGTTTTTAAAAAGGGTTGCATGACGACATGATGCAATGCAAGAGATGCAACAAACAAAACAAATCACACGACGAAACTCAGAGCATCTGGAAGTCTTCTGGAGCGTCGGTCTCGGGGCGTTACATCATACTTTGATGAGTGCAGCTCTAGTTACCGCGAGTTACATGAATATTGCATGGATCAAATGTCAGAAGGTCATCATGGTTTGCTAGTCCACTACAACAGAGATCATTTCCGACACGATGCTGGTTCCATCAATGTGAGTTTTGAGGACTTACATCTCTTCTTCAACTTCAACGTGCTCGATGCCACTCTTGTTAGATGCCTGATTTTGTAAGTACTTCACAAACTCTGATCAACTTCTCCATACAAAGCTGTAAATGATAAACAGCTAACTGCATTTTATTCCTATCAGGGGATTGAACGCGCGGAGAAGAAAAAGGGAGAGTGTGTATTTCATAGATCCTGCATTAGCAAATGGCACAACATTAGATGGTAAGGACCGACGGGACTAGGACGTTAACACGGTCGTCCGTATCTTTGAAAACACGTCCCATGCAGAATCATTTCTATGACCATATCATGAACGGTAAGTCAAATAAACAACCACGCATACACTGATTATCTTTCAGATTTCGACATCACTTATAAGTTCACAGCTTTCCTAATATGTAGCAATCACTGGATATTGGTATTCATTGTTCCAAAAGAACACAGTTTACTACATTGATTCTCTCAGAGAGTCAACAAACGCTCAGGATCTGGCGGATGTTCAACAATTCTTGGATAGGTATTGAATTCTATAATGTTGAAATTAATTTAAATTCAAATCTAGTTCAATAATTGATTTTTTCAAAATTCATCATCATTTGCAGTGTGCTCGCATTGTGGAAAATAAAACCAGGGAACCTGTTCAAGAGGGAACTACCTCTGCAGCACGAGATTGTTTCTCCGGTAACACAACGAAATCCATTATTTTCGGAAAATTTATACAACAGTCTGCAAATACCTTTCCTTACGCTAGTCAAATGTTCAAGCTTCTAAATAAACCTCTTTCTATTTTGTCCAAAAGAAAAAATAATACATCTAACACCGGTTAGGTTGTTCCTAACAGGACAAATGCATGACTAATTTTGTACAAAAAATTTCAGTGTCCTCAGCAAGAAGCAGGGACCAACCTTTGTGGATACTATGTTTGCAGACACATGATCTCCATCTGCAAATCTGCTGATAGTTGTGATGATCCTCGCGAATTAGTACCAATAAGTCTATCTTAATTAATATCTTCTACTCCACTCATATGGCACATTCTGATCTTAAAAATACTGCAGCTCATCATAAAACCGAGGACCCCTGAACCGCTCCCGGCTGGTGAATTGCTGATGGTTCGGAGATTTATCAGCGACTTCTTACTGGATCACTACATCAATCCCACTGGTGATAATGAAGATTTCAGCATGCGTTCTCCTGAAACATTGAGTAAGAGTTAGCCGCTAAACATATAACGCATGGATCCATTGTTTTCCATATGATGAGGTCTTCGTATTTTGTACACTATGATTAATTATGTAATGCATATATATGTGTGGACAAATCATTCATATTTATCTACCATATGTTCAATTACAATTGTTGCGAAATCTGATGAATGTTCTTCCTATGGACACTATTTGTTCAATTGAATATTGTGGCGATTTTGCTTTTTGCATGCCGATTAAAAATGGGATATTTTGTTTATTTGTTCAATTGAATATTGTGGCGAATTTGCTTTTTACGTGCCGATTCAAAATGGAATATTTTTGTTTTAACCTGGAAATTGCTCCACACAGGGTTCAACTAAATGAGTGTGTGCGATCCACATCGGAAAGCATACGTCAATCATAGTGGAACCGTCGGTGATACACAGAAGATCGCAAACGATTTGCAACGCTACTACGTGTGTGTAGGGTCTCCGGGACCATTTGTGATATTGGGTTATCGCACACGAGAACTGGGAGTAAACCGTGCCCAATGCAAAATACAATCCCAGTCGTAATTTTTTCAGGAAACGTGTGGGATCCCAAACGAAAAGCACACGTCACTCTTGTGGCAACCGTCAGTGATACCAACAAATCATAAACTGCCTGCAGCACTTGTATGTGTGCGAAGGGGATCCTGAACCGTTTGTGATAGAACATTATCGCAGACGGTAATTAATTGTTGGCAAACGTGTGCGATGGAGTCTAGCATGGCAGACGGGTTACGCAGAAAACTCATGTGAGATGGGGCACAAATCGCACACAGTTCATATGTTGGCCCGTGTGCCTTACATACTGTTTCCCAAACGGTTCGTTACGATAGACCATATGGTTTCACTGCATCATTAGAAATACTTAATCACCGATACGACATGTGCGAAAGAATTTAGTGTGTGCGGCATCGCACACGATTACATTTTGGAAGGCCTCTGGATCACTGCTCCATATCCCCGACGGTTTCTGGGTCGTGTGGGATGGACACCCTATTGCACACACTCACTTGGCGACGGTCCCAAATGCCATCGCGGAAAGGGGTTAAAAACCATTTGTATAGCACCGACGCGTACCAGTGTGTATACATATATGCCGTGACTCTTTCCATAGCTCCCTAATGTATCATCGTTCTCAATCTCGAACGTTGTTCTCTACACCATCTATTCTTGATCTCTCATGAAGTCCCTATCACACACACACGATGACTCGCTTCCCTTGTGTCTCTGTACATAGGCCAATTTCGAACAACGTCAACATTGTCTCCCTATCTATATGCCACTTATGGACACAAACGACCCCTCTCTCCCCCTCTTTTCCTCTCTCTCTCTCTCTCCGTCGCTAGCTCTCTCTCTCTCTCTCCCTCTCTCTCTCTCTCTCTCGATCTCACACCCCTCTCCCACACACACTCGATGTCTCTTCCAAATAGTCTGCTCCCCGCCCGCACCCATGCTATCCCTCTACTACACATGCCTTTGTCTCTCTTTGACACACATGTCACACCATTCCCCCTTCCCTTATACTAGGTTTACATCATTAGTGGTCTCTCTACTCCACATACACACATTGTCTCTCACACACAAACGCGTGCACAAACACACACAGACACACACAAACACCCATCTATCTAGATCCTTCTTTTAAGACACACACACCTGCATCTTCTCTCCAGCTCTAGGTATGTATATATCCCCCCCCCCCTCTCTAGCTCAGATGCACACCAAAATTCTCCCTCTCTCTAACTCACACATCTCTCCCCATATCCGCATGTGTATCTCACACACTCACTCTCTGATTATGTCTATGTGTCTCCACGTTACACAACACAAAGCCCCATGTACATGTCTCTCTCTATCCTCCACACACATAGACACAAAGAATCTCTTATCATTGCCTCAGTCTCTAGACATATCACACACGCACACTATCTCTCTCTCTCTCGCAAACAAGCTCAACAAGGGTTTCCCCGTGAATAACTTACCATCTATTCATCAATAGTCGTGGCAGTACGGCGAACATGAGACGTGAAAAAGAATAAATCTACACGTGTGTAGACAACCTAGTATGACTACTAGGACTAGAGCAAGCCGAAAGCACGCCGCCGTCACCCCCTCCTTATCGGCGACGGGAAAACCTTTGTTTTACACAGTCGAGAAGTCATTGTGCTAAGCCCTCACATGCTGAGCCGTTGAATAGAATGTAGATCCTAGTTTATGGAAACAAGTATCGATAATACGTTTGTATCTCCATACTTATATTTCTTCTCTTATAAAAAACCGAGTTGGTGATGATGGTATGCGTGCCATCTTGCAATAGACCGTCTGATCTATATCTGACGGATGGAGATTAAACTAAAAGATACCCTCACCTCTCTCCACATTTGCAGACAAAGGCCTTCCCTCGTTCATCCTTATATCCAACAACCTCATTGTTGAGCAATTAAAAAAGGAAGCCTCTGGAACAAACTAGCCTGGTGGCCGCTGTCGGCGTCGTCCATCCCCTTGCCTCCGCTCAGTCTGACCACCAATCACCACCACGCCCCACTCCTCTTCACCGTATATCCTCTTTCTCGAGATATCATTAGTTTTTACACATGGGATTACCCCTGCATGGGTCAATCACAACAAGTGTTTTATAAAAAAAAGCATCTTGATGTTCCGTGCAATGCACGGACATCTTGCTAGTACTCCTATAGAAGACTAAGTTGGTGATGATGGTGTGTCTGCCATCCGTCATTTCTAACCATTAGATCTACATCTAACGACTGTGAGGTAAGTTGTTGCCTTTTCTCACCAACATCCCACTTCTCTATGAATTTGCAGAAAAACCCATAATTAGTATCTTAAAACCAACCACACCCCTCCCTCACCTCACCAAAATAGCCCAAGGAATATTTTCTGATTGAAACATAATATATCTCTAGTGATATATGTATATCAAAATTAGAGTGTTTTGTATCAAGTTTGTGAATAAGTATTATTCTAATTATGATCAGTTGCAACGCACGTGAACATTGCTAGTATTTCCAACCAAGCAAAAATGGTAGTATTTCCATAGTTTTGAGTTTTCCATCAAGACATTAGTCACTCATGGTTGATATTTACTTTCAATCACATACACATAGGCACTATGTAACTAGCCCTGCTTATTGGCTTCCAAAGCTTAACTTTCACTCATACTTACAATATGTAGAGTATTTAACAAAAAACTACCACTTTCAACCAGCCCTAGGAAGAAACTATTATACAAAAAATAGCAAAAAATACCCAAAATTTCTTAATCCCTGCCAAAAACTACTCCTAGTGCCGATTAGGCTCATTTAACCCTGTTTATGACAGGGTTGGCCCACACGTCCGTGCTGACGAGGCAGCTTAAACCAACACATTTTGTTTGACCATTGACACGAGGGACGCACATCTGACCTTCTATCCTGTTATATTCCCCCTCAAATCATTATTTTTCCTGAACATTACTTCAAACAGTACTGATGCGTGTCGTCGGTGGCGCCGGTGATGAGCAAGTTGGCCGCCACTCCGCCGGACGGGCCGGACGCCGCGCTGGCCTCCGCACGGGTTGGAAGGCTGGCCCGAGCATGACTCACGCGCGAGCAAGCCATCGCGCCGCCATGCCAATCTAGCTAGCAAACCTTGCAGACAAGCAGCTGGAGGGAGCTATCTTGGCTAGCTAGTGGCCGCGAGCGCCGGACGGAGCTGGCATCTGGGCTGCCGCAAGATGGGCTCCGCACCGCCGGCGGTTTTGACCTCGCCTTTTGCCGGCGGCGGTAGCTGCGTCTCATGGCCGAGGTTGACTAGGTGGACGGGCCGGAAGTAGGAGTTCACTCGGGGATTTTTGTGCAGACTTACATGTAGGTACCACAAGTCATAACGCCTAACTTGCCGGTCGAATAGAAGGCGTTGACTTAAGAGGCGACATGGGTTGAAACGTGCCTATAACGACACTTTGTAGAGTAGTCGTTTCTTGGTAGGGCTGGTTTGTAAGGGCATGTATAATGGTTGATAAGGTAGTCTTATCTTAAGTCTGCCACGTATGCAAGTGGTAGTAGTTTCTTGGCAGTGGTTTCTTGTAAGGAACAATGTACTACTAGCGACAAAAGGAGATTCTAGGTTGCGTTGTACTCCAACGAGTACTACTAGTGGTCGCGGGAGTGTATACCTCGTTTTGTGGGTTCGATCCCGGCCGAACGCACGGCGGCCTTTTTTTAAATAGTACTCCACAAAACGAGGTAGTTTGATTTTTTAAGTCGAACGGACGTGTCGCACCACAATTTGGGTGCACTCGATAGCCCAGCCACGTGAACGGGGTTTCCTTCCCATCATCTCGTGGCTCGCGTGCTCGCCCTAGCCTCACCTCGTTTGCAGCTTCCTCATCAGCTAGTACTACCTCCGTCCTGGTTTCTTGGTCCCCATTGTATATTGTGTCAAATTTTGACTATAGATTGAACTAAAAAAACGTTCATGCATGTTACCAAAAATTATATCATTGAAAACTATGTTGAAATACGAATCCAACGATATAATTTTTGTTGACATGCATTAACATTTTTTTAGCTAAATATTTGGTCAAAATGTGGCACGAACTACAAAGGTGACCTATAAACCAGGACGGAGGTAGTAGCATATTTAAACTAGCGCCTTCCAATTAAGCTCGAGGAGCCGGAAAAGCCTGGCGTGGCATTGGGAACTGTGCAATATGGCTATGTACATAAAGTGCTAGTACTCTACTACTCTGTAGCTTGTGGCATTGCACGCATGGACTTCACTCCATTATCGGCTCTATAAAAGAAATTCCTCTTGACGTGATTTTTTTGTTTTGAAACAGAGGCAAAAGCTTTGCCTCATATCATTCATAAAGAAGGAACTACTAACAAAGTTCGACGAGATCCATTACACCTCCACAAATGGAAGCGAAAAGCCTAGTCTCGCTGTATCAAATAACTCAAATGTTCTTCCCCCGCAGTGACCGTCGTTGATAAACAGGCTGCTAGTGTGTGCGTGAGAGGAGCGGTTGAGTTGGCAGCTACGCTCTTGAATAGAGCACCGAGAGAGTACCCACTACGCAGGTGTACTTTCCCTGCATTGATAGTACAGCAATGGTTCTAGAGAACAGTACTACCCTCCACTTCCAATAGTAGCTCCTTGGCCCTGAGATTCAAGAGTTCAAAACTAGTGCACGATACTAGAAGTACAGTACATCACACTACTACTTGACAAAGTAGTACTAGTACTACTACAGTACGAGTATGTAGTAAATAATAGCCTCACCCCTTCGCTAATAAGGAATGATCGAGGAGCTACAGTTGGAAGGGACGAGGCCCTGTGGTTACTACACTCTTATCTCCTCCTCGCTAGTTCCCCTCCCCCCAAAGAGAAGGCAGTTCATCGCTGCTCCCATGGATTCGCCAGGCGGTTCTCCTCCTCGTCGGGGCTAGGAGAACTTGGACGACGATCCTTTGGGAGAAATCGCACGCCGCTCCGACGTCCTCACCGCCGCAAGACTCGGTGCTTCCTGCACCAACTTTTTCAAGACAGTGCTTAAACAGGCTTGGGAAAAGGCCATCCTTGTTGGTCTTCCATGCGTCCTCAAGGAGAAGGTTCTTCTATGGGACAATCCTTCGAACAGTCCACCGCTCCCTGGTCATGGTTGCACGTTGACTCCGCTAGAGTTGCCGACGTTGAGAGGTAGTCGGATTTTGTCCGATGAGCAGGTCAGTCATGGAGTTTGATCATGTAGTACTTAGTTATTCCATTTCCATCCCGTAATTTCTCCGCTGCCCATCGTCTTATATATAGGTCTGGGTCGGTGCCAACGAAGATTGGCTTGCATACCTCCGGCCGGATACAACCATCATTTTGCACAACATCCACAACAGTGCGGCCGTTCCTGTAGACCCCTTCTCCACCATTGGGATCGGCCTTCCGGACTGGCTGGGCTTGAATACGTATGATGACGCCAACATGAGATTGAAGAAGATAGCAATTGCGGACTTGCCGACAAAGTGGCGTGGCTACAATGATTACTATCTCATCGCGGTGTTCGACATAAGGATTGCCATCAATACAAGAGGCAGTAACGGCAGACAGGGCAGAGGCTGGCGCATGTTGGCCGCGGCAAATTTGTACCCGTACACGTTTGAAGACGCCGTGTTCCATCTAGGCCGCATCTTCGCGGTGACAAGCCAGGGGACTTGTTTCATCTGGTTGCCATTCTACGGTACAGGAGATTACAAATGGAATGCACAAACCATCATTTGCATCCCTAACGGTACTCCATTATTTTGCAGGGACCAGTCATCCCCCGATCAAAATAAGATCGCCGATCCTGGATGTGCATTTGCATCCACGATTCGGTCTAACCTGGAACCTTCCAGCTGACTTTGGCATATTGGGATCAACTATCTTAGCAGTCGTTACCCATGGTACCATTGATGTGCAACATGGTCACACAATCTACCATGATCGAACCTTCACCATCTACCCAGGTATTCCATTTAGTATTATATTTTTAACCCTCTCGCCTTCTCTTTCGTTGTTGTACTACTTACTAGTACTAGTAGGAGTACTTTTTACCTTGGAGGACGCGTATAGCTAACTAGGCCCTTGATGACCCACAAGTATAGGGGATCAATTGTATCTCTTTTCGATAAGTAAGAGTGTCGAACCCAATGAGGAGCACAAGGAAAGGACAAGTAGTTTTCAGTAAGGTAATGTCTGCAAGTGCTGAAACTATAAGTAGCGAGTAGCTTGATAACAAGAAAATTTGTAACGAGCAAGTAACGATAGTAGCAATAAGTATGCAGCAAGGTAGCCGAATACTTTTGAGGCAAAGGACAGGCCAAAACAGTCTCTTATGATAAGTAAAGCGTTCCTGAGGGTACACGGAAATTTCATCTAGTCACTTTCATCATGTTGGTTTGATTTGTGTTCGCTACTTTGATAATTTGATATGTGGGTGGACCGGTGCTTAGGTGCTGTTCTTACTTGAAAAAACCTCCTACTTATGATTAACCCTCCCGCAAGCATCCGCAACTACGAGAAAAGTATTAAGGATAAATCCTAACCATAGCATTGAACTCTAGGATCCAATCGGTCTCTTACGGAATAATGCATAAACTGGGGTTTAAGTTTCTGTCACTCTCGCAACCCACCATCTATTTACTACTCCACAATGCATTCCCTTAGGCCCAAATATGGTGAAGTGTCATGTAGTCGATGTTCACATGACACCACTAAGGGAATCACAACATACATACTATCAAAATATCGAACACATATCAAGTTCACATGATTACTTGCAACACAATTTATCCCGTGACCTCAAGAACAAAAGTAACTACTCACAAACAATAAACATGCTCATGATCAGAGGGGTATTAATATGCATAATGGATCTAAACATATAATCTTCCACCAAATAAACCATATAGTAATAACCTACAAGATGTAATCAACACTACTAGTCACCCCCTAGCAACAATCTATAGTTCCGGTAACAAGATTGAATACAAGAGATGAACTAGGGTTTGAGATGAGATGGTTCTGGTGAAGATGTTGATGGAGATTGCCCTCCCCAAGATGGGAGGGTTGTTGGTGATGATGATGATGATTTCCCCCTCCGAGAGGGAAGTTCTCTCGGAAGAATCGCTCCGCCGGAGGGCAAAAGTGCTCCTGCCCAAGTTCCGCCTCGAGACGGCGATGCTCCGTCCCGAAAGTCTTCCCTCTTTTTTTCTATGTCAAAATGACTTATATACCAGAAGATGGGCACCGGAGGTGGGCCGAGGAGGCCACAAGCCACCAAGGCGCCAGGGGGGCCTGGCGCGCCCAGGTGGGTTGTTGTCGGTGTCAAAACCGGCGGATCTCGGGTAGGGGGTCCCGAACTATGCGTCTACGATTGATGGTAACAACAAACGGGGGACACGATGTTTACCCAGGTTCGGGCCCTCTCTATGGAGGTAATACCCTACTTCCTTCTTGATTGATCTTGATGAATATGAGTATTACAAGAGTTGATCTACCACGAGATCTTAATAGCTAAACCCTAGAAGTCTAGCCTATATGACTATGGTAACGTGTATATCCTTTCCGGAGTAACCCCTCCGATTTATATAGACACCGGGAGGATCTAGGGTTTACATAGAGTCTGTTACATAAGAAGGAATCTTCATAGTTGGTCGCCAAGCTTGCCTTCCACGCCAAATAGTGTCCAATCCGGACACAGGTACAGCCTTCGGCCTTCATGTCTTCACAGCCCATCAATCCGGCCCATGGATAACAGGCCGGACGCCCGAGGACCCCTTAGTCCAGGACTCCCTCACTAGCCCCTGAACCTGGCTTCAATGACGAGGAGTCCGGCGCGGAGATTGTCTTCGGCATTGCAAGGCGGGTTCCCCTTTCCGAACTCCAAGATAGTCTTCGGATGCGATGATTGTATCCGGACCTGTCACATACACACCATACATAACCGCAGAGAGAATATATATTTTTACACGAGTTCTATCCGCTGACAGCTTTTTACAACACGACATCACGTCTGTCCGGTCATAATTTCGAACTGTATTTCGTCTGCCGCTCCACGTTTTGAGACGTGGTTGTCAAAGCAGAGATCGTGTCCCCTTATCGCGGGATTCTCATCAATGCGGGCATGGGTAACCCAACCGTGCCGTTTATACAACCCTTGGGAAAAGGCGAGTTTTTAGGGCGAGCGGGGAGGCGCTTGATATTCACGGCCTTTATAATGGGATAAGGATTCTCTTCCTTCACCCACACCCTTTCTCTCCTTCAGTCCTTCCGTCCTTGAGCTCCCGCGCCCAAGCTTTAGCTTTTCCTCATTCGAGAAGGCACTCCAAACATGTCCGGATCTGGAGGTGGAGGCAAGTGGATGGCCTCCTCCGTCAAGAAGAAGGACATCACGGAGCTCCGGGAGGCCGGATATTTAGCCAAGGAGATTGCTCACCGACTCCCGGAGAAAGGGCAAATTGTCCCAACCCCCGAGCCCCATGAGAGGGTTGTTTTTCTCACACACTTTGTCCACGGGCTGGGATTCCCTCTTCATCCATTTGTCCATGGATTGATGTTTTACTATGGGTTGGACTTCCACGATCTGGCCCCCAATTTTATCCTCAATATCTCGGCATTTATCATCGTGTGCGAGGCCTTTCTCCGCATCCCACCTCACTTCGGCCTATGGCTGAAGACCTTCAATGTGAAACCGAAGGTGGTGAGCGGTCAACAAGCAGAGTGCGAAGGCGCCAAGGTGGGCAAGATGCCCAATGTCACCTGGCCCAAAGGCTCCTTTGCGGAGACAGTGAAGGGATGGCAATCGGGGTGGTTTTACATCACTGAGCCGCGTGACACCGATTGGGTAGCGGCCCCCAAATTCCGATCCGGAGTTCCGATGCGGCTCACTTCCTGGCAAGAGAAGGGCCTGACCTGGGGATCTTCGAACGAGATAATTGGGCTCCAGACATGCGTCCAGAACATGATAACCAAGAAGATCAAGCTTGTCAATGTGATCCAGGTTATGCTCATTCGCCGGATCCTTCCGTGCCAACATCGGACTTGCTATTTGTGGGAGTACGACCCAGCCAAGCACCAGACACTACTAGAGCTCTTCGGTGCGACGCACGAAGGTATCTAGAAAGCGCTCTTCAAGGCTGGCGAGACGCCACCGCCCATGACTGAAGATCGCGGGCTTAGCTTAAAGCGCCAGGCCTATCCGGTAAGACTTTTAATGTTTTCAGGGTATACCCTTCACTGGCATACTTTGAGGATGGATTCTAAGCTCTCCTACCCACTTTGCCAGGCCTGGATCGAGGTGGCGGGGCAGATTAACTGTCCAGCTCTGCTTCCTGAGGAGCAAGAATTCCCACTTCTGACGAAGATGTTATTTCCGGCGCCTTATGACGTGCCGGAGAAGAAGGCCAAGAAAGCGGCCAAGGGGACCAGTAGTGGCCTTCGCCGGAAAGGAGCTTCGGACGTGATGTCCGAAGACGGGACTCACTCTTCGTCCGCCGAAGACGACGACGAAGAGGAGGAAGAAGAAGATGACTCCCCACCTGAAGCGGGGAGGAAGAAGAGGACGGCCTCCAAGAACCTGGAGGCGAAGGCGCCCAAAAGGGGAAAAGGCTCCCCCACGGATAACTCCGCGTGGGATGCAAATAGCAGTCCGGAGTGGCCTTTCCAGGACAAGCCTCGGGCTAAATCATAAGTATCAAAAATCCTTACGCACACCCGAACGTCCGTCCTTTCTGCCTTGCGATGTTTGAATCGTGTTATTGCAGTCCGGCTCGGGACAACTCTCCGCTATCTTTATCGGAAGGTTCGCTGGACCCAAAGGAGAGGGCCAGCATGTCGCCGCCGCCCGCTTACTTGGACCGGGGGAAGACTCCGGAGATCGTCAGGGCGGCACCCCAGGATGACTCCCGGACCGCCGGGTACATGGGGGAAAAAGCCCCTACGGAGACGGACGGTGCGGGCCGTGTTCTATTCGACCCTCAGCCGGATTCTATTCCGGAGACCTATACGGCTCCGGAATCCGGCAAACGGCCCTTCCCGAAAGGAGGGGGCGTGCTACCAGTGTCCTCTGTCCAACCAGAGGCGTCGGATCATCTACTGGAAGCGCTGCAAGGCGCCTCCATCATGGATGAGCACCGTGCCCATATGGGTACGATGGTTGAAAAGGTTCGGTCCGTCAAAAATGGGCTGACCGAAGCCTGTGCTAGCCTTCTAGCAGGCTTTGAGGTGTGTACATGATTGTAAGAAGAATATCACAGCGTAGACAGTAGCCCCTGATGCTCTGTTTGGTGTCCGGAAAGAAAAGCCAAACAGAGGATCAAAATTAATTTTCGCAGGAGTCTAACATAAAGTGTCTATGTGAATAAGCAGGCCTCGTTGCGGGCTACTACCGCTCAAACCGTGGAGGTCTCTGGACTGAAGCAGAAACTGGAGCGGACCGAGGAAGAGCTCGACCGCGTGAAGAAGCAGCTGGAGGATAGCCAAGGTATGCAGTAACCTGCGTGTATACTGAAGAGTAAATTGTTCAAGCTGACTAAAGTGTAATGAACTTTATTAGGGGCCACGACCGAAGTGGCGGCCCTCAAAAAGGCGTTAGCCGAGGCAGAGGACAAAGCGGCCAAGGAGCACGCCGCGCGCGAGAAGCACGAGGCCCAGGTGGGCGAGGTGCAGCAACAGCTCCAGGGCGCAATCGAGAGATTTGAGTCCTTGGAGCACGATTGTAAGGCACAAGAGTCCGAACTGGCGAAGGTCCGCCAGAGCGCACAGGATGCACGAGCCGAAGCCCAGAACATCCTCTAGGAAATTTAGGCGGCCAAGAAGATTGCGGCGGGTAAGTCTTTCACCGTGCCAAGCAAGTATTTAAAGAAACGTTCCTTGTACTTATCCGAATTTGGGTTTTCCAGGGGCGTTTACAGATCTGCCGCGCAGTATATCAGATGCTGCCGAGCATTATATAGCCGAAGAAGGGATGTCTATGGAGAAGCTATTCTGGTCCCAATATCTTGGACCCGAACATCCGGTGCCCTTCAGCGACCAGCTAAAGCAGTTGGTCGAGCTGCACAGGTCGGCAGAGCTAGCCATGAAGGACCTGATAGTCCGGTTGTGGCCTGCCGAGCCTATACCTAGCAGCTACTTCGGTCTTGTTAAGCGGCTTGTAAGTGCCTGTCCGCGGCTCGAAGCCGTGAAGCGGTCAGTCTGTATTGAAGGTGCGCGTATGGCATTTACCCGCGTCAAGACGCATTGGGAAAGCTGGTTGCCAAGAAGCTGATGACCGAGGGACCGCTGGAGGGCAAGGAGGATGGTCGACCCGAGCTCTATTTTGATGGTGTCCTGGAGGGGTCCCGCCTTGTGGCGGAGCAATGTTCGAAGGATGTCATATTCCCATGAGAACATTTGTATTATCCTGTCCTGTAATATGGAACAATGATGTTATGTATTATAATACTTGCGATTTATATTTGACCTCATGTGCGGCCGTTTATGAAATCTGAGGGTTGACCAGTCGTCGGCTTCTGCCCCCACGTAGATAGTACGTGGGTGTTCGGGATAAATCTAAACACTCTTTATTCAACATTCTGGTCCTTAAAGGAGGTGTTTAGCGCAACGAACAAGGCAATCAGACTATGCGGCCTTTACTGCCCTCACTTAGCCATAGGAGTTTGACAATTAAGAAAGTTGGCGAAGCCCCTGGTATTCGGAAGGCCGAACTAGGGGCGTTGTACACGCCTAATCGGGGAAACCGATTCTTCGCGAGAAGCGGAAAAAATCTCTAACCATTTGGAACCACTCGAACAGCTGACCAGCTCTCGCCGCATCATGACAGTCAGTTTTCGGCTTTCTCTACTGAGGTGCTCGTCCGGAAGAACCGGGACACAATCGCAGTAGTTCTCCCTTTACTACCCTAGCCGATATAGCGGAACGTAAGGTAGCAAGCACAGGAGCCGGGCAACCCAACTATTGACCCAAGACATGATTCGGAGCCGATGCATATAATGCTATAAGTTCGGGGTGCCGAACTATACTGTAAAAGTGTTCGGACTTTTATTGCCGTAATGCGGGGTGTGATGAAGCCCCTGGCGTAATGGTACGTACAATGGTGTACGCGTGCGATAAGCAATATATACAAAGGTGAGGAAACAGGAAAATTAAATAATAAGCTGACCCCACCATGTATTCACTATTTGTGATGTAATTAGTACGTCGAGGCGTACTTTGTGCAAGTAATGCGATAAGCAAGTAAAGCTATTTAACATGCCGCAACCAAGGGCGAGCTGCGTGCGGGTATGTAAAACAGGTATGGCAATCGTTTAATAGAGACCACCTGGGGATTCCCTTGTACGCCAGAGCTCCTCGTCTCCTTGGTGTGTTCTGCAAGCGGGTCATCCGCATAGACCTCGAAAAGAGAAAAAACCCGTAATAAAGAGAAAAAGTAAAGGTGTGCGCATCCCAGGGTCGGTCAAGCCGCACTGTGGATCGCGAGCGAGTTATGCCTCCGTCAGTACCCGTGGGGTTTTGAGTGCATAATTATGTACATGCGGTACGAATGCCATTTCCTCGGGGTTGGGACGGAGGCTGAATTATTAATTCAGCTCTTGATGAACCGAGCTGCCCTGTTGCAGTGTAGTCCGGACCTTCTTAACGATGTCCAGGGGCTCGGCGGCCGGATTATGGTGCCGCTTTAGAAGGCCACTCTGTACTTTTGTTGCTAGGGCTGCGGTGTGCTCCTCTGTACGGAGGGAAGGTTTCGTGTTTCCATTTACTGTAATGACGCCGCGTGGACCGGGCATCTTGAGCTTGAGATAAGCATAATGTGGCACCGCGTTGAATCTAGCTAACACGGTTCATCCGAGCAGTGCGTGGTAGCCGCTGCAGAAGGGGACGATATCAAAGATTAGCTCTTCGCTTCGGAAGTTATCCGGGGAACCGAAGACCACCTCCAGCGTGATTGAGCCCGTACAACGGGCCTCTACACCTGGTGTGACTCCTTTAAAGGTAGTTATCGTGGGCTTGATTCGTGAGGGATTAATGCCCATTTTGTGTACTGTATCCTGATAGAGCAGGTTGAGGCTGCTGCCACCGTCCATTAGGACTCGTGTCATATGAAATCCGTCGATAATTGGCTCGAGTACCAATGCGGCTGAACCGCCATGTCGGATACTAGTTGGATGATCTCGACGATCAAAGGTGATCGGGAATGACGACCATGGGTTGAATTTTCGGGCGACTGGCTCTACCGCATATACGTCCCTGAGTGCACGCTTGCGCTCCCTTTTGGGGATGTGTGTTGCATATATCATGTTCACCATTTTGACTTGAGGCGGGAATTTCTTCTGCCCCCCAGTGTTCGGCTGCCGGGGCTCCTCGTCATCGTCCTCGCTCTGCGATTCACCTTCCTTGTTTCTGCTATTTACCTTGCTGGATTGCTTAAAGACCCAGCAATCTCTGTTAGTATGGTTGGCCGGTTTGTCTGGGGTGCCATGTATCTGGCACGGACGATCGAGTATGCGTTCCAAGCTGGATGGTCCTCCACCGTTCCTTTTATAGGGCTTCTTTCGATGGCCGGACTTGGAGCCACTGAATCCGGCGTGAACTGTAGTGTCATCGGTGTTATCGCCATTACTTCAGCGTTTCTGACTATTGTGCCGGAGCTTGCCGGTGCTGTTTCTGGCCTCGGAGGGGCCTGCTTCGTTGGCTGTGTTTGTACTGCGTGCCAGCCAACTATCCTCTCACGCGCAAAAGCGGGTCATAAGTGCCGTGAGGGCTGCCATGGACCTCGGCTTTTCTTGGCCGAGGTGGCGTGCTAGCCATTCGTCACGGATGCTGTGTTTAAAGGCCGCTAGGGCTTCGGCATCCGGATAGTCAATGATCTGGTTCTTTTTGGTTAGGAACCTAGTCCAGAATTTTCTGGCTGATTCTCCAGATTATTGAACTATGTGGCTTAAGTCATCGGTATCCGGTGGCCGGACATATGTACCTTGGAAGTTGTCAAGGAAGGCTTCTTCCAAGTCCTCCCAGCTGCCGATGGAGTTTTCAGGCAGGCTATTTAGCCAGTGTCGAGCTGGTCCTTTGAGCTTTAGTGGGAGGTATTTGATGGCGTGGAGGTCGTCTCCGCGGGCCATGTGGATGTGGAGAATAAAGTCCTCAATCCATACTGCGGGATCAATTGTTCCGTCGGATGATTCGATATTGACGGGCTTGAACCCCTCGGGGAATTCGTGAACCCGTTGGGCCGCGTCACGGAGCACCTCCGATGAAGTCCGTCTGCGGTTATCGGCCCGGGTGTGATTAAGTTTGTCACGTCCGAATAGGTAGCTGTCATCCCGAGTAGGGAAGCGTCCTCGCGATCCGTAGATTGATCTGGTGTGTCCTTCTCTACTGTCCAATTCCTGCCGAAGGTCGTATGTATGGTCCCGAGCTGGTCTGTCCCTGTGTTTGCGAGGCGGTGGGGCGGGATGTTGTTCGGCCTGAGTTGTCGTTTTATCCTGACCGCGGGGTGGTCGGTCTGCCGCACTATCCCAATCGCGTGGTGGTCGGTCTGCATTGCGCGAGGGAGGTATGGGATCTGGTGCCTCCTCATCGAACTGAGGTAGCAGTCTGCGTTTTGGGTAACTCTTGGCTGGGCACTTGAGGCCGTATTCTTCGGCTGCTAGGACATCTGTCCATCTATCGATGAGTAGGTCTTGATCTGCTTGGAGCTGTTGCTGCTTTTTCTTTAGGCTTCTTGCAGTAGCTATGAGCTGGCGCTTAAATCGCTCCTGCTCGAGGGGTGCCTCAGGCATGATGAAGTCCTCCTTGCCAAGGCTCTCATCATCCTCGGAGGGTGGACGATAACTATCATCATCCGGATCATTGGGCGTGGCCTGTTTATCAGGGTTAACTTGCTCGTTGTCTTGCTCCTCCTGTTCGGATGCGGCTCCAACAGGGCCTTCATTGTTTTCAGCGTCGCCCGGAGTACTATTTTCTTTGGTGCCAGTGTTGCCATCTTTTGAGCGACGAGGCTTAGAGAGGCATTTAGGGTGCCGGCGCTTGTACTGTGTCTCAGATGGTTTATTCGCATCTGGCTCTTCTTTGTCGTCGCCAGATCGTTTAGATGTATCAACCATGTACACGTCGTACGAAGAGGTGGCTGTCCAACGTCCGGTGAATGGCGGGTCTTGGCCTTGCTCCTTGTCGGCAGCATCGTCCATACCATCAATGTCTTCGGAGCCATAATCGAGCTCGTCGGTTAAGTCCTCGACGGTAGCTATGAAGTGGGTGGTGGGTGGGAAGCAAAAGTCCCCATCATCAGCATCTAACTCGAACCGAACATAGTTCGGCTACGAGTCCTTCTCCAAGGAAAAATTCTTTAAAGAGTTCAGCACATCGCCCAAAGGTGAGTGCTGGAAAACGTCTGCGGCGCCGAATTCGAAGATCGATAACCGATCTAGCTCGGTGTCTGCAGGCGTACACGGTCCGGAACTTATAGCCGGAGACGAGTCCGAAGTTCCGTTGACGCAAATATTGCAGGGTGTTGAGTCCGTGTGCGGCTCCAACGCCGCGGACTCTATGGCTTTGGATGGCACGATCTGCTCTGGTTCTAAGGCCATTGCAGCAACAGGAACCATCTCCTCGATGTGATCCGATGACAGATTTAAGTCATGTTCATCGGAGTGAGGGGGAGCGATCTCCGCGGTCTCAAATCCATTAAAGATCAAGTCTCCACGGATATCCGCGACGTAGTTCAAGCTTCCAAATATGACCTGATGGCCAGGGGTGTAGCTATCGACCTGCTCCAGATGGCCAAGCGAGTTGACCCGCAGTACGAAGCCGCCGAACACAAAATTCTGCCCTGGGAGGAAGGTTTCTCTTTGGACAACATCACTATCGACGATTGAAGGGGCCATCAAACCTTTCGTCGATGGCACAGTCGAACTCTCAATGAAAGCACCAATGTCGGTGTCAAAACCGGCGGATCTCGGGTAGGGGGTCCCGAACTATGCGTCTAGGATCGATGGTAACAGGAGACGGGGGACACGATGTTTACCCAGGTTCGGGCCCTCTCTATGGAGGTAATACCCTACTTCATGCTTGATTGATCTTGATGAATATGAGTATTACAAGAGTTTATCTACCACGAGATCGTAATAGCTAAACCCTAGAAGTCTAGCCTATATGA
The DNA here is from genome assembly GCF_018294505.1 of Triticum aestivum. Classification (NCBI taxonomy): domain Eukaryota; kingdom Viridiplantae; phylum Streptophyta; class Magnoliopsida; order Poales; family Poaceae; genus Triticum; species Triticum aestivum. Next base: position 178,266,437 of record NC_057814.1, read on the forward strand.
CTATGGTAATGTGTATATCCTTTCCGGACTAACCCCTCCGGTTTATATAGACACCGGGAGGATCTAGGGTTTACATAGAGTCGGTTACATAAGAAGGAATCTTCATAGTTGGTTGCCAAGCTTGCCTTCCACACCAAATAGAGTCCAATCCAGACACGGGTACAGCCTTCGGCATTCATGTCTTCACAACCCATCAGTCTGGCCCATGGATAATAGGCCGGACGCCCGAGGACCCCTTAGTCCAGGACTCCCTCAGTTGTGCCCACCTGGTGGCCCCCTCTGGTAGTTATTGGCTCCAATATTTCTTATATATTCCATAAAAAATCTCCGTCAAGTTTCAGCTCATTTGGAGTTGTGCAGAATAGGTAGCCTGACGGAGCTTTTTGAGGTCCAAATTTCTAGCTGCCGGAATTCTCCCTCTTTGTGTGTACCTTGCAAATTATGAGAGAAAAGACATTAGAATCACTCCAAAAAGCATTATTATGGATAAAAAATTATAAATAAATGTAAGAAAACATGATGAAAAATGGACATATCAACTCCCCCAAGCTTAGACCTCGCTTGTCCTCAAGCAAAAACAGAAATCGAAAAACATGTCCACATGCTTTGAGAGAGAGGTGTCGATAAAAACAAAATACGAACATAGAAGCATCATGTTGACTATTATAACAGCAACAAAATTAAACATAATACATTTATCATAGAACTTCTATCATACACTTCCCAAGAATAAGTAATAGTTCATCACATAATCGAAGTACAAAACAAAAAACTCTATTAGAAACCATCAAAATATGTTCTCAGTCAACTTTGCAACTACAATTCATTATCTTTTCAGGAAGGGTCACGTGTCGGAGCCTTTAGGCAAGTCCACATACTCAACCATCATATAGTCTTCTATGATTGCTAACACTCACCTTGTACACATGAGCAAAACGTTTCAACCGGACACATAGAAAGATAGGGGCTTATAGTTTCGCCTCCCAACATACTCACCTCAAGGGTGATGTCTGTCAGTGTCAAAACCGGCGGATCTCGGGTAGGGGGTCCCGAACTGTGCGTCTAAGGCGGATGGTAACAGGAGGCGGGGGACACGATGTTTACGCAGGTTCGGGCCCTCTCGATGGAGGTAATACCCTACTTCCTACTTGATTGATCTTGATGATATGAGTACTACAAGAGTTGATCTGCCACGAGATCGTAGAGGCTAAACCCTAGAAGCTAGCCTATGGTATGATTGTTCTCGTCCTACGGACTAAACCCTCCGGTTTATATAGACACTGGAGGGGGCTAGGGTTACACCGAGTCGGTTACAAGGGAGGAGATCTACATATCCGTATTGCCAAGCTTGCCTTCCACGCCAAGGAGAGTCCCATCCGGATACGGGACGAAGTCTTGAGTCTTGTATCTTCATAGTCCAACAGTCCGGCCAACGGATATAGTCCGGCTGTTCGAGGACCCCCTAATCCAGGACTCCCTCAGTAGCCCCTGAACCAGGCTTCAATGACGATGAGTCCGGCGCGCAGATTGTCTTCGGCATTGCAAGGCGGGTTCCTCCTCCGAATACTCCACAGAAGTTTTTGAACACAAGGATAGTGTCCGGCTCTGCAAAACAAATTCCACATACCACCGTAGAGAGAATAATATTTCCACGAATCTAAACTGTTGACAACTTTTCATGACGTGGCATCACACCACGGCCCGGTCATTATTCGAACTGTTTTTCACAACCAGCCACTGCACATATCGCGAGGCGGTTTCCTTGGCACGTCTCGTCGAAGCAGAGATCGTGTCCCCTCACGGGATTCTCATCAATACGGGTGTGGGTAACCCAACCGCGCCTGTTGGTATGACTTCTCGATTTTAGGCAAGTCCCAAACGGCCACACGGAGGACGCTTGATATTCATCCTCTTTATAAAGGGGCCTAGGCATGTCCCCTTCTTCTCGCGCTCAATCGAATCCTTCCCCCACCTCGAGTTCCAACACCCAAGGCTCGGGCTAGGCGCTTCGGACCTACAATCATGTCCGGATCCAACCTTCAAGGTCGGTGGATGCCCTCCTCTGTCACAGAGGAGGTCATCAAGAAGCTAAGAGAAGCTAGGTATTTGACCGGCGAAATCTCGCACAGGCTGCCTGCCCGACGGCAGGTCATTCCCGCTCCCGAACCTGGCGAGAGTGTCATATTCGTCTCCCACTTCCTCCGAGGGCTAGGTTTTAGTCTAGATCCCTTTGTCAGAGGGCTCATGTTCTACTACGGGCTCGATTTCCATGATCTGGCTCCGGATTCCATCCTTCACATCTCGTCGTTCATCGTCGTGTGTGAATCCTTCCTCCGCATTACCCCACACTTCGGTTTATGGCTCAAGACCTTCAATGTGGAGCCAAAGATGATTGAGGGGCGGCACGTAGAGTGCGGAGGTGCCGTAATAAGCAAAGGCGCCGATGTTCCATGGCCAAAGGGTTCCTTCCCGGAGGTGTCCAGTTTATGGAAACGGGAGTGGTTTTATATCACAGCTCCCCGGGGTACTAAGTGGGTAGACGCCCCTGCCTTCCGCTCGGGCCCCCCGCCACAACTGGCGTCATGGGTCAACAAGGGGCTGGACTGGGGGCCAGTAAATGATGTGCCGACATTGCAGAGTCATATCCGAGATCTCCTCAAGAGAGATGTCAACCTTGTTAAGGTAATGCAAGTCATGCTAGTTCGTCGAGCCCTGCCTTGCAAATGTCGACCTCTCCGTATGTGGGAGTTCAACCCGGAAGGACCGCGAACTATTCAGCACTTCTTTGGCGTGACGCTCGAGGAGATGTACAGATCGTTCTTCGGATCACAAATAGAGTGTCCGGACACCTCCGAGGATGTGGGTCTGAACTGCAATCGTCCAGACACTCAAGTAAGTAATTCCGCGGCCGAACACGTTGTCTTTTAATTTATCACAACATCATTCTGAAAAGTCGCCTTTTGACCAGGATTGGATAAAAAAGGCGAAGATGATCAGGTGTCCGGCCCCCCTTCCCGAAGGCTCACCGGATCCTGCACTAGCCAGGATGCTTGAGCTTGCGCCTTATCAAGCACCATCAGGAGAAGATAAAGGGAGGAACAAAGAAGCCGAGAGTGAGCCTCACTCACTATTCATCCAAACCGGGGGAATTAGTGCCTCCGCGAAGGAGGATAACCGGGGGGAAGAGTCTAAAATTCCCTCTCCCCATGGAAGGAAGAGGACCGCCTTTGAAGACTTGGAAGTAATGGTCTCCAAGCGAGGGAAGAAACCTTTGTCAGGGGGTCCTACCCCGGAGGGCATCCTTACCGTACAGTACCCGCAAGGGGACCAGCCCTCCACCGAGCTGTGAGTAAACAAAAGTACTTTCGATAAATATATCCTGCTTCATCTCTGAGAATGATAACCGAGACATATGTCCTGCAGTCCGGATCGTAGCCGTTCTCGACAGAGTTCGTCTTCGGGGGATCTTCTTCCGGAGATGATGGAGAGCGAAACGCCTCCCCATGCCTCCCCGCCTCATGAAGCGGACGACCCTGAGGTGTCATCACGGAGGGTTTCTCCTGATCCGCCAAGGCCAGAAGGTAACCCTTCGGCCACCCGAAGTCCGAAGTATCCGGTTCCTAAGGAGAGCAACAGAAAGAGTCCGGGACCGTCCGGTGCGCGACCAGACGTACTGATGAATCTTCTAGAGCGAGCGGCTATCTCAGAAGCGCATCGTACGCTAATGGGTACGGTGGTTGAGAGGATTTCATCCGTCGAAAGCGGGTTGCATGAAGCTTTTATGAGCCTGCTGAGAGGCTTTGAGGTACGCAAAGTAATATATATTTTGACGGTACCACACACGCTAGGTGTGCCCTATGCAGATAGTAGCCCCTGAGACTCTGGTTGCTGTCGAACAAGACGGCAACTAGAGGATCATAGTCCCAGGTAATAACCGTGCTGCCTTTACGTGCAGGCGACCGACGGTCCGGTGGCTAGCCGGACTGGCGAATTTGCCGAACTGAAGCGGCAACTTGATGCGGCAGATGCCGACATCGTGCTTGTAAACAAGCGGCTTGACGAGGCACAGGGTATGTATTCTCCTATGATCAACACATATTAGGAGGAGCATGATGCTAGTATCTATAATATGCTGTGACTGCAGATGGAGCTGTCGCCATGGAGACCCTTCGGGTGGAACTTGCCCGGGCCAAGGAACAAGCCAGGAAGAGTGATCCGGCCTCCCTGAAGGCGGTCGAAGAGCTAAGGGCCGAACAGGCTGCGCATTGCCAGAGCAAAGAGAAAATAGCCAAGATGGTTGTTGAGCTGAAAGATGCCGCCGGCCGGTATGAGCTTCTTGAAAAGGAAAGCCAAGCGAAGGCGGCGGACCTGAAGGAGGCCATGGAAGCGGCCAAGGAAACCCGCTCGCAAGTCAGAGCGGTGAAGGAGGAACTCCGTCAAGCCGGAGATATCGCGGCTGGGAAGCCCTTTTTGTTGCGGACGAGGTTTGGAGACCCGAAGTATGCCCCTCTGGATAAATTATGGAGTTCTGAAGACGCGTACTTGGATTTAGCAGCGAGTGCCGCTGATGCGACCAAGTTTTTCAAAGATCAGAAAGATCATGTAGTGGAAAGGTTGTTCTGGTCACAGTTCAGCACTGCAACGCGTCCGCTGCTATTAAATGAACAAATGGCCGAGTGGGCCGAGCTCCATAGGTTGTCCGGACTTGCTATGAGGTCAGTCGTGGATCACCTTTGGCCGGAGGGACTGAGGCCGAATAGTTATTTTGGTCTAGTGCAACGATTACTTGGCGCTGTGCTGCAAATTGACGCTATAAAGAGGTCGGCGTGCATAGAGGGTGCGCGGATGGCTCTTGCCCGTGTTAAGACATACTGGGCGGAGATGGAGGCCACCGCTATTGCAACCCGAGGCCCGGCCGCAGGCCAGGTCCCGGCCGAGCACTATTTTGAAGAAGTCCTAAAAGGCGCTTGTGTAATAGAGGCTCAGTGCCCGGAGAGTATCATGTTCACGTGACATGTATCCCGATTGTAAAAACAATGCTATTAAACTATAAAGGTTGTGTTTATACTTTTGCCTGAAAGTATTATGATGCCTCCTGTGCGGCCGTTTATGTATATATGTATATAACCTGAAAGTTTGCAGTCATCGGCTTCAGCCCCCACGCATATAATGCGGGGGTGTTCGCAAAAACGCGTATTCACACTTGATCCAACGTCTTGGTCCATTAAGGAGGTGATAGCGCAGCGAACGAGGCAATCGGACTATATTGCTTTAACACTTTCACTTAGCCATAGGAGTTTGACGGTGGGACTACTATATAGCCCCTGGTACCTCCGCGCTCATCCGAATACGGGGCGCGTACATACATGACCGGGAAACGGCCCTTCGTTAATGCGGAGGAATCCCGAAGATTCCTCTAAGTCATCGAGTGGTTGACCAGTCTCGCGCTTTATCATGACAGTCAGTTTTCGGCTTTCTCTACTGAGGTGCTCGTCCGGATGAACCAGGGCACAATCGCAGTAGTTCTCCCAGTGCCACCTTAGCCGATAGAGCGGAACGTAAGGTGGCAAAACGCGGGAGCCGGGCAAACCCAACATTTGACCAAAGACATGATTCGGAGCTGATGCATATAAGGCCAAACTCGCGACGCCGAACACTCCCTAAGGTATTCGGTCTTTACGACATATACCGGGCTGAATAACGCCCTTGATAATGATTCTTTAGTGTCCAGGTACGTGCATCATTCTGACGTGGCGAAATGCCAATAACGTCAGCATCGCTCTCGGTTATGCTGAGTATCCGGAGGATGTGAAGCAACAAGAGACGGTAAAAAAGGTTTATGCGGGGTCTTAATCTAAAAAGAAACCTTTGAGCGGGGCCCTGCTGCACGTCTGCGCCTGTGTCTCCGTTGTGCCGTATCCTGGAAGGGTGTAGCACTATTACCATCTGTAAAAGAGAAGAACTTAGGCGAAAGTTGTCGTGCGAAAAATTGGTTATTCTCAATAAACCATTAAAAATCAAGATAAGTAAGGTCAAGTCGAACTGTAGTCCTTTTACATGCGGGAAGCCCCTGGTACCGCCTATGAGGGTAAATCCATCGAACCAATCTTAGGTATATCTAAGCTGTTACAGCTAATGATGCGCCGGACTCGTCTAGCCGTGTCCGCGGTCTTGACGACCGATCATTTATTCCGGTTGGAGAGGCCATTTAGTGTTCGGCTGCTAAAGCCACCACACGTTCTTTCGCGCGTAAGGAACGCTCGATATTTCCGCTAATTGTGATGTTGCCACGTGGACCGGGCATCTTAAGCTTAAGAGACGCGTAATGCGGTACTGCATTAAAACGAGCAAAAGCTGCTCTTCCGAGTAGTGCTTGATAGCCACTTCGGAATGGAGCGATGTCGAAGGTTAACTTTTCGCTTTGGAAGTTGTCGGGAGAACCGAATACAACCTCTAGTACTAGAGAGCCCGTACAACGGGCCTCTGGGCCTGGTATTACTCCCTTAAAACTAGTATTACTATGGCTGATTCTTGTCGGGTTTATCCCCATTTTGCGGACTGTGACCTGATATATCAGATTAAGACTACTGCCGCCGTCCATAAGGACTCGTCTGAGATGGTATCCGTTGATTATTGGGTCTAACACCAAGGTAGCCAATCCTCCATGCCAGATACTTGTCATGTGATCCCTGCGATCAAAAGTGATCGGGCAGGCCGACCAGGGGTTGAACTTAGGGGTGACGGGCTCTACGGCGCGTGTGTCTCGGAGTGCATGTTTGCTTCTCCTCTTCGTCACGTGAATCATGTTCACTGTTTTGACCTCTGGTGGGAATTTTTTCTGTCCCCCAGTGCTTTGCTGCGAGGCTCGTCCTCGTCTTCACTTGGTGTCTCCCTCCCCTTGTGTTCGGCGTTTAGCTTACCGGCCTGCTTGAAGACCCAACATTCTCTGTGGGTGTGATTTGCAGGTTTATCGGGGGTGCCATGAATCTGACATAATTTGTCTAGAATCTTGTTTAGGCTGGACGGTCCATCTCTGCTGCCTTTGAAAGGCTTTTTCCGCTGACCGGGTCGAGAGCCCCTGAATCTGGCGTCTACCGTCGTGTTGTCTGGGCTGTCTTCGTTATTTCGACGCTTGCTTTTACTGTGTCATGGTTTTCCATTGCCATCCCTGACTTCGGATGTGCCTGGGTCGCTGGTGCTACTACGGGCTAGCCAGCTATCTTCGCCCGCGCAAAAGCGGGTGATGAGGCTTGTTAGGGCTGCCATTGTTCTCGGTTTTTCTTGGCCGAGCTGTCTGGCGAGCCATTCGTCTCGGACGCTATGTTTGAAAGCTGCGAAGGCTTCGGCGTCCGGGCAATCGACGATTTGGTTCTTCTTAGTGAGAAATCTGTTCCAAAGCTTTCGGGCTGACTCTCCGGGCTATTGAATTATATGACTTAAATCGTCTGCATCCGGAGGTCGGACATAGGTCCCTTGAAAATTAGCCCTAAAAGCATCCTCAAGCTCCTCCCAACTTCCAATTGAATTTTCGGGGAGGCTCTTCAGCCAGTGCCGAGCTGGTCCTTTCAGCTTGAGGGGTAAGTACTTGATGGCGTGGAGATCGTCTCCGCGAGCCATATGGATATGGAGGATAAAGTCCTCAATCCAGACCCAGGGTCTGTCGTTCCGTCGTACGCCTCTATGTTCACGGGTTTGAATCCTTCTGGAAATTCGTGATCCAGCACCTCATCTGTGAAACATAGGGGGTGTGCGGCACCCCTGTATTTGGATGTGTCACGGCGTTCTGACGTTTGTAGTGTTCGGTTTTGGTTGTGCGCTAGAGCGCGCTTCCTAGATCCGTAGATGGATCTGGTCACGCCGGCCTTCTGATGCAAGTCCTCATGTGAATCGTGTGCTGACTTATGTGCGGCCTTTTTTTGTTAGCCGCTCTATCGCGGCCACGAGGTGGTCGATCCGACCGGTCGGCCGTTTTGTTTTTCGGCTGTGTGGGCTCTAAGGCCTCATCATCGAATTCAGGCAACAGCTTGCGCTTTGGATAGCTCTTTGTGTGGTAACTACCACCATACTTTTCTTCAGTGTCGAGCACTTTATTCCATCTACTGTTCAGCGTATTCTGTGCGGCCTTGAGCCTTTGCTTCTGCTTCTTCAGACTCCTCGCGGTGGCAATAAGCCTTCTGCGGAGGTTCTCTTGTTCCAGGTGCCCTTCCAGGATGATGTGTGCATCGTCGTCCGGACTGTTTTCCTCTCCGGAGAGAGGTGGATTAGCTTTATCCTCGGCGTCGCCCTGATCGGACAGCGGCTCCGTACTATGTTCGCCTTTCGCTGGTTCGTCCTGCTCTGTCGCTGGGCCTGTGTGGTCGTCGTTTCCTCTGGAGTCGACCGGGGTGTTATTTTTTCTTGCGCTGCTATCGCTGTTTTTTCCGAGGCGGGATTTGGAACGGCGCCTACGTCGTCGCTTTGGTTGCTTCTCGAGGGAGCTATCCTTCGCTGCATCCTTCCGTTCCTCGTCATTGTTTTCTTTGGGTGTATCCACCATGTATATGTCATGTGATGAAGTGGCTGTCCAGCGCCCTGTGGGCGATGGTTCCTGTTCCTCTCCTGCATCGTCGTCCATATCGTCGATGTCTTCGGAGTCGAAATCGAGCATGTCGGTTAAATCGTCGACAGTGGCTACTAAGTGGGTGGTGGGTGGGGAGCGAGTTTCTTCGTCGTCCGCATCCCATTCTAGCCGGATATAGTTCGGCCAAGGTTCTCCTGACAAGGAGAGAGACCTTAATGAATTTAGCACATCGCCAAAAGGAGAGTGCTGAAAGATATCCGCGGAGGTAAACTCCATGATCGGCGCCCAATCAGATTCGATAGGCACGGATGCGGGCAGCACGGAGCCCATGGCCGGGGACGAATCCAATGGTTCGGCAGCACGGGTCTCGTAGGAGGTGAAGTCGGTATTCGGCTCTATCGCCACCGAGTGTGCGGCCTCCATGGCGGGGTCCATCCACCCGTCCTCGGATGGCACAGTTTGTTCCGGATAGAGGGCCGAAGTAGTTGCAGGTGTGATCTCCCGAACACTGTCCGACGGCAGAGCTAAATCATGCTCGTCGTGATTGTGCGGCGCACCTGACATGGGCTCGAATCCGTCGAAGATCAAGTCTCCGCGGATGTCGGCAGTATAGTTCAAGTTTCCAAATCTGACCTGATGGCCAGGGGCGTAGCTCTCGATCTGCTCCAGATGGCCAAGCGAGTTGGCCTGCGGTAGGAAGCCGCCGAATACGAAGATCTGTCCGGCGAGGAAAACCTCACCCTGGATCGCATCGTTGTCGATGATCGAAGGAGCCATCAAGCCTTATGGTGACGGCACAGTGGAACTCTCAATGAAAGCACCAATGTCGGTGACAAAACCGGCGGATCTCGGGTAGGGGGTCCCGAACTGTGCGTCTAAGGCCGATGGTAACAGGAGGCGGGGGACGCGATGTTTACCCATATTCGGGCCCTCTCAATGGAGGTACCTACTTCCTGCTTGATTGATCTTGATGATATGAGTATTACAAGAGTTGATCTACCACGAGATCGTAGAGGCTAAACCCTAGAAGCTAGCCTATGGTATGATTGTTCTCGTCCTACGGACTAAACCCTCCGGTTTATATAGACACCGGAGGGGGCTAGGGTTACACAGAGTCGGTTACAAGGGAGGAGATCTACATATCCGTATTGCCAAGCTTGCCTTCCACGCCAAGGAGAGTCCCATCCGGACACGAGACGAAGTCTTGAGTCTTGTATCTTCATAGTCCAACAGTCTGGCCAACGGATATAGTACGGCTGTCCGAGGACCTCCTAATCCAGGACTCCCTCAATGTCAACAATAATAACTCATGCTATCTATATTCAACTGGACATATGTGCCTAGATCTTTCCTCACCACATGATGCTTGCTGAAAAATAAAAATAAAAAGGAATAGAGGGAAAACTTTGACTCTTTTCATAAAAGAAAATACATAAAAGTAAAAGATAGGCCCTTCGCAGAGGGAAGCAGAGGTTGTCATGCGCTTATTTGTTTGTATGCTCAATCCCTTGCAAAAGAATGTCACATTACATTGCCCCTTAAGATGAAAACCTTTATTATGCAGTCTGTCTCTTTTATTCTTTGTCATCCAAGTTCGTGCAACGCTCAATTTTCTCTTACACCAAACAATCTCGCACTTTTAGAAGCAATTTTTATTGCCTTTTTGCACCGATGACAACTTACTTGAGGGATCTTGTTCAATCCCTAGGTAGGTATGGTGGACACTTGAAAAATATTTGGGTTTAAGGGCTTTTGGATGCACAAGTAGTATCTCTACTTAGTGCGGAATTTTTGGCTAGCAAAGATAGGGGGCAAGCACCACATGTTAAAGGATCTATGACAATATGACTTCTATGTGAATATAAACGAACATAAACCATTAAGTTGTCTTCCTTGTCCAACGTCAACAATTTTGGCATATAATATTTTGATGAGGGCTCACAGTCACAAAAGATTTCTAGGATGGTATATTTATATGTGAATCTCCCTTCCCTTATTAATTCTTTCATGAGTTGCATCATTGACTAATGCTATGTTTGTCAATCTCTAATAAAATTTTCTTACTTATACTTTTCCTTATGTGGTGCTATCACCTACCATAGGATTAGTATATGATCTTATTGATTCATTTCCTTTCTTTCTCCTTTTCTTTTCTTTATTTGCAGCATGAAAGTAAAGAAAGTAAAAACACAAACTATCTTTATTATATAACTTGCACACGATTACAATGATATATCACTAAGCAAATTCTCAAAGAAGAAAGGATCGAACTAAACTTTATTTCATCTGAAGCAAAAGATTGAACTAAAATAAGTAAAAGCAAAAAGATAGTGGGATGATACGATACCGGGGCACCTCCCCCAAGCTTGGCGGAAGCCAAGGGGAGTGCTCCTTTGATGGTGAAGAAGATGGTGGTGGTGGAGAAGCAATCCTATCCTTGAGGATCAGGAGATTCTCCAACCGACGGATGATGCTCCGAAGATAGGTGATATACGCTTGATGTAGAATATTTTCGCGAGTGAGATACTTATTTTGTATGCGAACTATTTCAATAACGCGAAAACCTTCAATCTCAGCAGGAGTAAGGTGAGTAAGATAGGGTTTAAGGATATCTTCCTCCTCCTCCTCGGCCAACAATGCTTGTGTTGCCACAGGGGATGGATCTACGGTAACTTCCTTTCCCTTGTCTCCCTTGATAGCGTCCATGGGCTCCTCCCTCTTCGTCTCGATCTTCATCAGCCAAGCATCTTCTTCCATGTGGTTGGAGGAGCTGGAAGACATGCTGCTTAGCTTGATAGATCTGACCGAAAACAGCAAGAAAAGAGAACAGAGGATTTTCTTTGCCATACGGTGGTTAACAGGTTCTCGAAGTATATATAGATTTTTTATCTTGGAGGACAAGCATATGGAATAAAAACAGAGTACGGGAGGTGTCCCAGGTGGGCACAACCCACCTGGGCATACCAGGCAAGCCTGGCGCGCCTTGGTGTCTTGTGCCCACCAGGGGACGCTTCCTGGAAGTTTCTTTATTTCCAAAATTTTAAAATATTCCAAAACTGATAAAAATATTTTTGCAGATTTTTCGGAGTCCGTTTACTTACCATATCACGGAGCTCCTTATTTTGACGATTCTGGAGTGTTACGGACGGACTCATTTATGTGTTCTTCCGGTGTCAAAGTTTGGATAATATTGCTTTCAACATTAATAGGCGTACCTGAAATATAAAGCTTTATTCGTTGCCCATTGACAACCTTCGGGTTAGTACCTTCGAAGTTATTTATTTTGATGGCTCCAGACCAGTAAACCTCCTCGATGACATATGGGCCTTCCCATTTCAAGAGGAGCTTTCCTGCAAAGAATCTAAAATGAGAGTTGTACAGAAGAACATATTCTCCGACTCTAAACTCACGCTTGTGGATTCTTTTGTCATGCCATCTTTTAACCTTTTCTTTGAATAACTTTGCATTTTCATAAGCTTGGATTCTCCATTCATCTAATGAGCTTATATCAAATAACCTCTTTTCACCAGCAAGTTTGAAATCATAGTTGAGTTCTTTAACTGCCCAATAAGCTTTATGTTCTAACTCAAGAGGCAAATGACAAGATTTTCCACAAACCATTTTATAAGGAGACATACCCATAGGATTTTTATAAGCCGTTCTATAAGCCCAAAGTGCATCATCTAATTTCTTAGACCAATTCTTCCTGGACCTATTGACAGTCTTTTGCAAAATTAATTTTATTTCCCTATTGCTAAGTTCAACTTGACCACTAGACTAAGGATGATAGGGTGATGCAATTATATGGTTAACATCATACTTAGCAAGCATTTTACGAAAAGAACCATGAATAAAGTGCGAACCACCATCAGTCATTAAATATCTAGGGACTCCAAATCTTGGGAAAATAACTTCCTTAAGCATTTTAATAGAGGTGTTGTGATCATCACTATTGGTTGGAAAGTCTTCTACCAATTTAGTAACATAATCAACAACAACCAAAATGTGTGTATAGCCATTAGAGGAAGGAAAAGGTCCCATGTAATCAAATACCCAAACATCAAATGGTTCAATAGCAAGTAAATAATTCATAGGCATTTCTTGATGCTTCCCAATATTACCTATTCTTTGGCATTCATCACAAGATGATACATACTCACGAGCATCCTTGAAGAGAGTAGGCCAATAAAATCCAGATTGCAATACCTTATGAGCAGTTCTATCTCCAGCATGATGCCCTCCATAGGGTTCGGAGTGACATTTCCATAGGATTTGTCCTTATTCATGCTCAGGTACACAACATCTAATAATACCATCTACTCCTTCTTTATAAAGATGTGGGTCATCCCAAAATAATGTTTTAAATCATAGAAGAATTTTTTTTCTTTGGTTGGTAAGTAAAGCTAGGTGGCAAATATTTAGCAACAATATAATTACCATAGTCAGCATACCAAGGAGTACTGTTAGCAACATATATTGCAGCTAACTGCTCATCAGGAAAACTATCATCAATAGGTAGTGGGTCATCAAGCACATTTTCAAGCCTAGACAAGTTATCAGCTACGGGTTCTCGGCTCCTTTTCTATCAATAATATGCAAATCAAATTCTTGTAACAAGAGAACCCAACGAATTAGTCTAGGTTTAGCATATTTCTTTTGCATAAGATATTTAATAGCAGCATGGTCTGTGTGAACATTTACTTTGGAATCAACAATATAAGGTCTAAATTTATCACAAGCAAACACCACTGCTAAGAATTCTTTTTCAGTAGTAGCATAATTTTTTTGAGCACTGTCTAGAGTTTTACTAGCATAATGAATAACATTCAATTTCTTATCAACTCTTTGTCCTAGAACAGCACCAACAGCATAGTCACTAGCATCACACATAATTTCAAAAGGCAAGTTCCAATCAGTTGGTTGGACAATAGGTGCAGAGATTAAAGCTTTCTTGAGTGTTTCAAAGGCTTCCAGACAATCATCATAAAAAACAAAAGGAATATCCTTTTGCGAAAGATTAGTAAGAGGCCTAGAAATTTTGGAAAAGTCTTTGATAAATCTCCGATAGAAACCAGCATGACCTAGGAAACAACGAATACCTTTGATGTCCTTGGGACATGGCATTTTCGTGATTGCATCAACTTTAGCTTGGTCCACTTAAATACCTCTTTCAGAAATTATATGACCCAAGATAATGCCTTCATGAACCATAAAGTGGCACTTCTCCCAATTCAAGATTGCTTAAATAATCATCAAAAGACTTCCCATAAAAAGAGAAGTCATCCATGAAAACCTCAACAATCTTTTCACAAAAGTCTGAGAATATAGCCATCATGCATCTTTGAAATGTAGCATCTGCATTACATAAACCGAAAGGCATACGTCTATAAGCATAAGTTCCAAAAGGATAAGCAAAAGTGGTATTTTCTTGATCAGGTTGAGAAACAGGTATTTGTGAAAAGCCAGAATATCCATCAAGGAAGCAAAAGTGTGTTTGGTTAGATAATCTTTCAAGCATTTGATCAATAAAAGGCAAAGGGTAATGATCTTTTCTAGTTGCTTTATTTAATTTTCTAAAATCAATTACCATTCTGTAGCCTGTAACAATTCTTTGTGGAATAAGTTCATTCTTATCGTCAGGAACAATAGTTATACCTCCTTTCTTAGGGACACAATGAACAGGGCTTACCCATCTACTATCAGCTATAGGATAAATTATACCTGCTTCCAGAAGTTTTAGTATTTCCGTTCTTACCACCTCTTTCATCTTCGGATTTAACCGACGTTGGTGATCAACAACGGGTTTAGCATCAGGTTCCATATTAATTTTGTGCTAACATAGAGTGGGACTACTGCCCTTTAAATCATCAAGAGTGTATCCAGTAGCAGCTCGGTGCTTCCTTAGAACTTTCAATAATCTTTCTTCCTCATGTTCTGAAAGGTTAGCACTAATAATAACAGGATATATTTTCTTTTATTCAAGATAAGCATATTTCAAAGTGTCTGGCAATTGTTTTAATTCAGACACAAGATCACCCTTAGGTGGAGGAGGACCTCCTAGAGTTTCAATAGGAAAATTGTGTTTAAGTAGAGGACGTTGTTCAAAGAAAATATTATCTACTTCATTTATTTCATGCATATGTAAATCATTTTCATGGTCTAGCAAGTATTGTTCTAAAGGATCAGTAGGTGGCACAGCAATAGAAGCAAGACCAATTAATTCATCCTTACTAGGCAATTCTTTTTCTTGATGATTTCTACTAAACTTGGAAAAATTAAACTCATGAGACTCATCACCAAAGCAAACTTCCACAGTTTGTTTCTGGCAATCTATCTTAGCATTAACTGTGTTCAAGAAAGGTCTACCAAAGATAATGGGACAGAAATCATCTTGTGGGGAACCAAGAACAAGAAAATCAGTAGGGTATTTTATTTTCCCGCACAAGACTTCAACATCTCTAATAATCCCACAAGGTGATATGGTGTCTCTATTTGCAAGTTTAATAGTAGCATCTATGTCTTATAGCTCTGTAGGTGCTATGTCTTCCCTAATTTCTTGATACAACTTGTAAGGAATAGCACTCACACTAGCACCCATGTCACATAAACCATGATAACAGTGATCTCCTATTTTAACTGAAATGATAGGCAGGCCAACAACTAGTCTATTTTTATCCCTTTTATTAGGTTTAGTAATTCTAGCGGCTTCTTCACAGAAGTAAATAACATGCCCATCCACATCTTCTTCTAAGAGTTCTTTAACCATAGCAATATTAGGTTCAACTATAATTTGTTCATTAGGTTTAGGTGTTCTACCAGAGCTTTTGTTAACCACAGTTGAAACTTTAGCATGTTCCTTTATCATAACAGGAAAAGGAGGTTTCTCAATAAAAGCAGTAGGAACAACTGGATCAACATTATAGAGTATAGTTTCTTCTTTAATAGGTACCGGTTCTTTAATTTCTTCTTTAATAGGTGAGTGATATTTAAACCACTTTTCTTTAGGGAGTTCAACATGAGTAGAAAATGATTCACAAAAGGAGGCTACTATCTCAGAGTCAAGTCCATATTTAGTGCTAAACTTTTGAAAAGCATTGGTACCCACAAAAGATTTAACACAATCATACTTAAGCTTTATACCTAACTCTTTACCTTCATCAAGTTCCCAATCTTCAGAGTTGCATTTAATTCTTTCCAAAAGATCCCACCTGAATTCAATAGTTTTCTTCATAAAAGAACCAGTACAAGAAGTATCCAGCATGGTTTGATCATTACGAGAAAGCCGAGCATAAAAGTTCTGAATAATAGTTTCTCTTGAGAGCTCATGATTGGGGCATGAATATAACATTGACTTAAGACTCCCCCAAGATAGAGCGATACTTTCTCCTTCACGAGGCCAAAAATTATGTATATAATTCCGATCACGATGAACTAGATGCATAGGATTTTTTTGGTGAAACTCCAATATTAAACGATTCCAATTCCATGATCCAATATCATCACATAGCCTATACCATGCCAATGCTTTTCCCTTCAAAGATAAAGGGAAAAACTTTTTCATCACCTCATCCCCGGGTAAACCTGCAAGCTTAAACAATCCACAAATTTGTTCCACATATATCAAGTGCATATCCGGATGTTCGGTTCCATCTCCTGCATAAGGATTAGCTAGCAGTTGTTCTACGATACCCGAAGGAATTTCATATTCAATATTCTCAGTAGGTGCAATAGGTTGAGGGGCAACTAATTGTGGTTTCAGACAAGGTGAAGATACCCCAAACTAACCCCTCAAAGGATTGTTTTCCATAGTAACAAGTGACAATAAATTTCAGCACACTATATATAAATGTTTCCTTACCGAATTCCACTTACCAAAGGCGCTTCACATCCCGGCAACAGCGCCAGAAAATAACCTTGATGACCCACAAGTATAGGGGATCAATTGTAGCTCTTTTCGATAAGTAAGAGTGTCGAACCCAACGAGGAGCAGAAGGAAATGACAAGTAGTTTTCAGTAAGGTAATGTCTTCAAGTGCTGAAACTGTAAGTAGCGAGTAGTTTGATAGCAAGATAATTTGTAACGAGCAAGTAACGATAGTAGCAATAAGTATGCAGCAAGGTATCCCAATCCTTTTGAGGCAAATGACAGGCCAAAATGGTCTCTTATGATAAGCAAGGCGTTCTTGAGGGTACACAGGAATTTCATCTAGTCACTTTCATCATGTTGGTTTGATTTGTGCTCGCTACTTTGATAATTTGATATGTGGGTGGACGGGTGCTTAGGTGATGTTCTTACTTGAACAAACCTCCTAATTATGATTAACCCTCCCACAAGCATCCGCAACTACGAGAAAAGTATTAAGGATAAATCCTAACCATAGCATTAAACTCTAAGATCCAATCGGTCCCTTACGGAATAGTGCATAAACTGGGGTTTAAGTTTCTGTTACTCTCGCAACCCACCATCTATTTACTACTCCACAATGCATTCCCTTAGGCCCAAATATGGTGAAGTGTCATGTAGTCGACGTTCACATGACACCACTAAGGGAATCAGAACATACATACTATCAAAATATCGAACACATATCAAGTTCACATGATTACTTGCAACACGATTTATCCCGTGACCTCAAGAACAAAAGTAACTACTCACAAACAATAAACATGCTCATGATCAGAGGGGTATTAATATGCATAATGGATCTGAACATATAATCTTCCACCAAATAAACCATATAGTAATCAACTACAAGATGTAATCAACACTACTAGTCACCCCCTAGCAACAATCTATAGTTTCGATAACAAGATTGAATACAAGAGATGAACTAGGGTTTGAGATGAGATGGTGCTGGTGAAGATGTTGATGGATATTGCCCTCCCCAAGATGGGAGGGTTGTTGGTGATGATGATGACGATGATTTCCCCCTCCGGGAGGGAAGTTCCCCCAGCAGAATCGCTCCGCCGGATGGCAAAAGTGCTCCTGCCCAAGTTCCGCCTCGAGACGGCAGTGCTCCATCCCGAAAGTCTTCCCTCTTTTTTTCTATTTCAAAATGACTTATATACCAGAAGATGGGCACTGGAGGTGGGCCAAGGAGGCCACAACCAACCAGGGCGCGCCAGGGGGGCCTAGCGCGCCCAGGTGGGTTGTGCCCACCTGGTGGCCCCCTCTGGTAGTTATTGGCTCCAATATCTCTTATATATTCCATAAAAAATCTCTGTCAAGTTTCAGCTCATTTGGAGTTGTGCAGAATAGGTAGCCTGACGTAGCGTTTTCAGGTCCAGATTTCCAGCTGTCGGATTCTCCCTCTTTGTGGGTACCTTGCAAATTATGAGAGAAAAGGCATTAAAATCACTCCAAAAAGCATTATTATGGATAAAAACATTATAAGTAACAGTAAGAAAACATGATGCAAAATGGACGTATCAGCCCTTGAAGACTTGAACCCACTATCTGCCACCATTTTTCTTTTTCCGTGTCTTACTATCTCATCCATGTAGCTAAGAGTGGCTATATATATAATAAGCCGGTTATTTTACTTCCTCTATACCGGAGTAGTACTATTTGCTGCACAGTATTACTGGCCGCCATATTTGAGCACAACATTATTATGCATGGACCTTGACTATGTACGCCACCATGTGTCCAGATCTGAGATGCCGCGTGTACCATATGAACGGCGCCGAGTTCGACCCCCGTGATGCTACGTGGGTGCCGAGGAACACTCTTGTAGAGTACTCGCTTTTCATTGGGGACACCTACCCCATTGTGAAGCGGATGCCATCTTCCGTGCACGAAACCAAAGGCCTGCCGTTCATGAAGCATGGTTCTCTCTTCAGTGCGCACCGCCGGATGAACGACATGCTGGAACATGCTATCCCTGATTTATGCCGCTTCAGCTTGGATGAGTATCCATCGTGTGGTACCGGACTAGAAAGCTACGACAATGATTCCCGTTGCCCACCGCTATGGATCGTGCAATCCATGAAGAACACCTAGTACTGGAACCTGGAGGAGGACATATAGCCCATCTATAACATGTAAGTGGGGTATGGTAAATTGTGAACGGTAGCGCTGTGAATATATGTAGACTGGTCGTGCACAAATTTATCACATGAATTGGAGATGAACTTGTGTGGCATATTGGCATTTGTCCTTTAGAAGTTATTACTAGTAAATGTGTTATGTGTACGTGCAACTTGTGTGGTTGTTGCACGGGCTCCAACACGCTCTTTGAGAAAAAAAGGTGGCACAGCTTTGGATATAGGTGACGTGGCGGCATCATAGAGTAGCATCGTTCGCTATAGTTGTAGTATACTCCTACTAGGACGACAACTCATATAAAACCTTGCGCTTGCTCTTTGCCTCTTCGGGAGGTTTAATAGTTCATACTCGTGTGAACCTCGCACTTGGCTCTTTGCCTCTTCGGAAGGTCCAACAATGATGATACTACAGTACAATATGCTTCTGACAATCTGACACCGATTGGACTGCTGCATGTCCACCACGAGGGCGAGGGCGAGCGAGAGGGAGAGGGAGAGGGCGCTGTAGTCAAAACCCTCTCCTCGTCCTACGAGCCACCGCGCGCGTGGGCGAGGGAGAGGCGTAGTAAGCAAGCTTCTCCTCGTTCGGCGAGTTGACGGGACACATCAAAGCAGTACTAGTACTAGTCCATACCGCGTCCTTTCCGGGTAATATGGCTTAATTTGAAATGAGAAAAATACACTGGTGGTCAACGTATGTAACCATACCGCTCTTTACGGTCACTATATATAGTTTTGCGGTGATTATATGATCACTAGCTCATCGTAGAGTACTTGTATTGCACCCTACTGACCGGCCACATAGTCGACGCGGCACTTTGTTGACTGGTTAAATTGTCACCTGGTTTCTGGGTCCCATCTGTCAGTTGGCAGAGCAAAGAAATAAGTTAAACAAAACTTTACGCAGGCGTGACAGGAGTCCAACCCTTGCGCGCGAACCACCCTGGTTGTGTATGTTAGTTCATGCACGTGTACTCCCTCGGTCTTCCAACAAAGAGTGTACATCGGCTAAAAAACAAAGAGTGCACATCTACACTTCCAATGCATTTAGCCTTTAATCTAAATCGATATTGATTGACTAATGCACCAACTTGTGCTCTAGCTATAGGCAACATGTCTATCCTTAATTACAACATGCAACAACCTTCATTTAATCTTTTTATCTCAATGGTCGCATGCACACATAAGTCTGCTACTTTTGGGCGTTAATTTTGCCCTAGTCAATGTGTAAATCTCTAAATGTACAGTCTTTCACGGACGTAGGGAGTAGGTTGAGCACTTGAGCGTGAGCGTGTGTGTTGCGTCGTGTGGTGTGTGCCGCATGGGTGCGTGCGTCCATGTGTACGTGTGAGTGTTGCATGTTGCATGCATGCATCCATGAGGCTTTTACTCCCTCCCATTGACATGTTCATATTTCAAGCTTCCTCTGTTCCCTCCATATGGTGATACTCCCTCTGTTCCCAAATACGGAGTAAACGCCTCCCTCTGTTCCCAAATACGGAGTATTTGTCTTTCTAGAGATTTCAACAAGTGACTATGTACAGAGGAAAATGAGTGAATCTACACTCTAAAATATGTCTACATACATCCGTATGTTGTATTACATTTCAATGTCTAAAAAGACTATATTTAGGAACGGAGGGAGTAGCAAATAAACATTAAGTTATCTTATTTTTCCCTGCTTGGTCACGGTGCACAACCAAAAATGACTTATTCACCTGGATGGAGGGAGTAGATGGTCAAAGTTTGACACAAAATTAATGCATTGGTAAACATATTTTTTTGATGAAAACGAATGCATTAATCAAGTGTTATTGCAAACTACAAAAATTATTCCACCACTCATCATCTACCTTGGTTGATGAGATTTTTGAATTGATCCCTATAAACCGGAAAGGAGGTAGTACTAGTACTCCTACATTATTGGCGTCGGGTGACTTGGCCAATGTTTCATCTTGTCGGACAGGATGAGGCTACTTCCAATGCATCAGTGCTTACATGGGGTGCTAAGCACATTAAAAACTTTAGCAACTAAAGCTCCCAATGCATAGGTGCTTAACTTGTTGGTGCTAAGGATCCTTTATTTAATGATTTTGTAACTAAAGTTCTTCATGCATTGGTGGGATTCTTCCATTTAAGTCTTTTGTCTAGGTTCTCGCGTTTAGTACTGGGGTCACCACACTTATCTCTCTCCTCTTAATTACCTTGCTACATCAGACTTTTTGTCTACATGGCAGCCTTAGCACCTGTACAAGGCGGAGCAATGGGAGGGGCCTGAGCGTACAAGCAGAGGGATACTGTAGATAGGAAGTCTTTGCGATCCATTATTCCCCATCTCGGTCAGAGAGAACTATTCAACTAGTCTTCACAGTGAAGTGACAATACACGCTGCAGCAGATGGGACACTTAATTGATAAGCTGAACCAGCGTGATGGTGTTACTAAATCAGCCTTACCCAGTACTGCCATCATGTTTGCCCGTGGAGCACACTTCCGCAAATACGACTACGCACCTCTCTCCTCCATTAACTGACATATGGGCCCTCTTGAGGTAGACCCACATGTCATCGGCGTAACTATTTAAACTATGAAGGACGGTATATCCTGGTAGTAGTACTAGTAGAATTGAGATTTAATGCACTTTCCCCGTCTTTCACTCTTCTTCCTCCTCTCTTCCCCATCATCGCCGCACACCATTTCCCCCCGCTCACTGCTCGCCCGCCCGCGCCATCTTCCTTGGTAGCTCGTGCGTACCATATCCCCGTCTTTCACACTTCTTCCTCCTCTCTTCTTCGCTCGCCCGCCCGAATCCACTTCCCCGCTGGCTCGCAGGCACCGAAAACCCCAGTCACTCAGCGCCCTAAAAAACCCTATGGCAGAACCGACTGACACGCAGAGCAGCGGTTGAAATTCCCTCCTCGATCTTCTTTTGGAGCAGATCTGTAATCGTATGGACCTGCTTAACCCCGTCCGTCCGGCCGCATGCCATCGTTGGATACCGCCGCCATCGAGCCTCGCGACCCGCCGGACAATCCTGCCTACTACGCATGAGATATGTCAAGCTTTTGGATCGACCTCTGTTTGCTGAAGGTTGTAATCTGCGAAGTGCCCACACCATCAGAAGACTACATGGATTACAAGCTCATTGTCGTGTTCAACATGGGATTAGCCTATCTGGAATTCGGTCGCCATACATGGTTATGGCTCATCGTCAAACCTCTTCAACCAACATTTCTATCTGATGCTATAGTGCACGATGGCATCGTTTACGCGGTCGACACACATATTGGCTGCCTATACTGGTGGAATCTATCGTCTTGTAATTGTTCTATCTCATCTCATCTTTACCTTATGAATATGATTGCCTGTTCATTGTTACAAATTTAGAATATATAGTATGTCTATAACCACATCATTGCTATATGTTCCTCTCATTTCCTATATTTTTTTGACCACACATGTTATTGTTAGAGTTGATATGAGAACAATTGGCATCTAATGATTGTTAGAATAGATATTATGAGTATAACCTCATGATTTCTATATGTTACTCTCATTTCCAGGATTTTTATAACAACACATGTTATTGCTTAGAGTTGATATGAGAACAGTAGTAAGTGCTATGGTAGAATATGAGTAGGCCCTGTCATATCTGTTTTCCTCTCATTGTTACATGATATTTGAACCATGATATATTGCTAGAATATGAAAGCCATTGGCTTATTTTTTCTAACTTGGGGTATGATTATGACCATGGCATTGCAATTCTCTGTCTATGATATGTGTCACTTTTATAATAATCTTAACTCCACACATACTTTGAACATGATTGTTTATTTTTGTACTTTTGGTCTTCAATTTGAATTGTTGCAGCAGACGCAAATGCGCTGGCCTTCATGATTCCAGGACCTGGAATCATACCAGCCGATGGGTGGTGGTTTATCGCTCGTTCAGCTGACGGCGGTCATTTGATGCTCATTTGCACGTACCAAATTGACCAAACCATTACATCAAACCACATGCAGTACAATGCCTGGGGCGTACGTGACATTGATGGATATGGCTGCTTTGTGTTCGAGAAACAACCCAGCTCCGTTGGGCCAAGCGTATTCAACTGGAGGTGGGTTTACAGCCTCGACAACCGCTCTATGTTCCTCGGGCTCAATTATCCGAGTATCCAACCAATCATCGATCATATCACCGGCGATGATTACCGTGCTATGCAACTTCCATTCGCCAGGGGGAACTGTGTTTACACATCATACCATGGGTTTCATGAATCACCATATCTAGGGATTCGTCGACACAACTTGTTGCCAGATAATCTTCAGTGTGTGAAAGGCATCAAGCTTTCATGCGATGGATGGCTTTTGCAAACCCGACATGCGGCGATGTGGTTCATGCCAACAACAAATATGCACAACTTGATTCGTACTGATATTTAGACTGAGCCATGTATCCTACTGATGTAGCATGACCCTCTTTTGTTGGATATTATATACTGTTGTTAGTTTGAAGCACTCCTCTGGTTTGAAGGATCGATAGTTTTTTGGGATCAAGGGCATCCTAACTCACCTGCGTAGGATGTACTGATAATGATGACGAAGATGTTGTGCGGGCTGGACTATAAGGGCGCGACGCGCAGACCAGAGTAGAAACTTCCCGACCAGCCCCCAACCTACCCACCTCCTTCCGCAGGAGGCAGCCGTCGCGGGTGAGCGAGCGACGGTGAGGGAGCCCGCGGCGCCGTGACTGGCCGCAGACGGATCCACCTCCTTCCAATCTCTGATTCCCCACACCCGTCGCCGTACTTCTCATTTTCTCCCGACCAAGAGCGCCGGCGACCTTGCTCTTCTTCCTCCTCCAGACCAAATGTGTCACCAGTCCCGCTCCTCTTCCTCCTCCTGGCACGCGCGCCGCCATCCCCGCACCTCCTTCCTCTCCTCCTGGCACGTGCGCTACCGTCCCCGCGCCTCCTTCCTCCTCCTGGCACCCGTGCCTCCTTCCTCCTCCTAGCACCCGTGCCGCCGCCCCCGCACCTCCTTCCTCCTCCTAGCACGCGCGCCGCCGCCGCACCTCCTTACTCCTCCTGCCATGCGCGCCGCCGCCCCGACCTTCCCTGCCGCACTCTCCTCCCAGGCTCCTGCCGCCGCCCCGACCACATCTCCACCAGCTCCGGCCACCGCCGCGCCCCCATCTCCCCCGGCTCCCACACCGCGCATCTCGTCCTAGTGGGGCTCCATAACCACAGTACCGGACCACCCCAGGCCATTCAACGCCACCAACCCGGTCCGTTCATTGCAGCAACACCCAGGATCTGGCTACCACCATGTCATTCCCACGGTGACGTTCGATGGAGCACCTCGTCTCTCTCCTGCTGCAGGGAGGCCCAGCTACTGCACTGTGGAGGTAAGATTCTTTCCTCTAGATTTCTTCCGGCGTCCAAAAATGTTATTTGATTTTTCCATGAAAAAATGAGGCACCTAATATGTCTCTTTGTTCTGCAAGTGAGCTGTAAAAAATAAAAAATGTGGCAAATTAGGTAGAGATTAAACATCCCCCGGAGCACATCGTCGGTGTCCATGAGCGGGGCTCCCGTGGATGGCTGGATCCCGTCGTCGGCGTCGATAGCGTCCACGAGCGCGAGCACCCCACATCCGGCGTGAGCAGCTCCTGAAACTATTTCCTTAACATTGCTACAATTCCGCACTTATGGTTGAGTCCTACTAGTACTGATGAAATATAGAATTGAATGGAAAATTTAGTTGATTCCTGAGACCCTGACTAGATTTCCTACAGATACGGTTCAGGGTTTAGGATGCTGTAAAACAATTGTATACTTCTAGTTGCTGCTTCCTGCCACCAATGAATTGTGCAAGTTCAAAGAGTGCCGCATGACAAAATAAAAAAGTATTGTATGGCAAGTTCAGAATTTTGGTATCGTGAAAAGTGTGATTTTTGGATAGTATTTTGTACGATTCATTTGTTCATCTTCAGAACTTAGAAATATTAAGTCTACTTTTTTCTATGATGAAGGTACAAATAGCTCCACTAGAATTGGTAACTGGTGGAGATCATTCATGTTGATTACTTTTGACAAGAATAATAGTCCGCTAGAGAATTTGCTGAAGATTAGATAGGAGTGAAAAAACTAAAGGTTTGGAAGTGATGGTAAAAACTGATACGTCAAATTTAACATTCTCTTATTTCTGTTCTATTATTTTCTTTTAGTTTTGGTGTCTGAATTTGTGGATATATGAGCAGGCCCCAATATTTATTTCTTCAATTCTCTTCTGCCGTCAGGTCGCGGCCTCTTCCTTCTGTAGGTCACCGCCTCCTGCTTCTGCAGGCCGTGCCCCATCCCCCGATTCCCGCAGCAGACAGGCCGTTCACCGCCGGCACCACAGTCCCTTCACTGCCGACAACCGAGGCCGTTCAACGGCGCAACGACGAGGTCTGGCCTTCCCCCTTCCTCTTTACATGTATCTTTGTATTCTGTTTCAGTTCATCTACTTGTCGATCATAAGTTCGATTTCATCTGTGTTTCCATGTTATTCCTGTATAGTACAACGGGTATTTGTATTCATTTCAGTTCATCTACTTGCCGGTTGTAAGTCCAATTACATAAGTTTTTCCATGTTCTTCATACAGTATGAGAAGATTTGTAGATGCACAACAGAGTTTGCAGACTGCCATGTTAAACAATGTCAACAGGTTGGACAGACTCCCTCTTTTGTGCATGGAGGAACCTCTTTTGTCAATTAATTTAAGGTGCTTTGCTATTACAATTTTGGTGCACAGGCAACAAGCAGCAAGGGAAAAAGAAGAGCAAGATTGACATCAGTAGTCAAAAATAATAGAACATCAGTTCTAAAATTCCCCGCGCATCAGTACACCTATGTATTGCTTCTGGGATTTTCAAATATGGTTATAGTTGTTGCTTCAATTTTGCTGTTGATGTACATAGTTTGTGAAGAGACGATTTTGTAATTCATTTTGCCGATGGAATGAATTACTAAAAGTTCAAATTTGCTAATTTCTGCAGTTCTGGTTCTCTAGATTGGTCTTGGTACAGGATACATCTTAAGCTTGGTCTTGGTACAGGATACATCTTAAGCTGGAGTTCGTCGCTAAGCAGGTTTGATTATGTAAAGTTCAAGTTTTTTGTGTGTGATGCAGTATAGCTCAACTACATTTTGTTACCTCTTTACTTTTAAATTGCTGACTGGATGTTGAACTAATTCTCTGCCTTCTCCATCACTTACGTGGTTTCCTATTTGCTTGAGCTATTGTACTCATGTATATTTTAAAAATACTAAGAAATGTGGCTATCAATTATCTTATATACAAAAGTTTTGGGACTTGATCTATTGTACTCATGTATATGTCTAAATAGGACCAAATTTTGCATGTTTTCTGCTTGTATGTATGTGGTTGAACTATTTAGCTATTGAGCGAAGTTTAAACTTTCTATGTGTGAAGGTTCAATCAAATTCATTTTCGTAGCTATGAGGTTGAGCCAATTTTCTCGGCTACTGAAACCGATCATTTGATAGGGAACTCAAAAGAAATAGCATATATGAGCATACGTGAAGTTCAAAAGTTCTGGTTCAGGGAAGTAGACATCCTGCAATTTTTGGGAATTAGTAGTTCAGCTTTGCTAAGTGTAGCAAGTTCTCTGGTTGCAAAAATTAATTCACTTTGCAAAAACTCTGGAGGTCAACAATTTCTTTTGTTTGTTGTAGATGGAGATGTGTGTATGTATACATGTGTTCTGGAGATAGGAGAACTTATCTGGTGGTGTGTGCGTGCTGCTGCATCCTCTTCGGGCTGCTCTAATTCACACCTTCAGTACAACTTCTGTATGCCCTCGTGTTCACGAATCTTGTAGTACTTTTTTCCATAAAAATCTTGTAGTACTATGTAAAGCAAGCGTGGACAACACATAGTTTAGGTGTCGCGGTAGTACTCACTGTTGATGGTGGCCTTCTTTTGCGCCGCTACTACTTTGCCACCTAGAGTGGTACTGCTACTACTTATCATGTTGATAAAACCTCGCGAACAGTACATCTATTTGATTAACGATTCTGTAGGGAGAAAAAGTTCACCAATGTACAATCTCTAATCTCAATATACCAAAACTTTTTGTTTAGTAGTTGGTACTGCTCAAGTTTATTTCTTGATGTACACATGATGTCCAAATTCTTCTTTCAATTCGGTTCAATTTATAAATTTCATTCAGTTCAGCGAGGTGGAGATTGGGGCACGGTGGAGTGTGACCGTGTGTGTGCATACGGCCCACCGCAACGTCACCGGCCGGATCCCGCTCTTCAGTGTATGTTTTGTATGCTTTTCAGTTCACCTACTTAACAATTGCAAGTCCAATTTCCTCCTTGTTTCCATGTTATTCCTCTAGCACAACAGGTGTTATGCCTCTATGTATCAAAAGAAACCTATGTTCTTTTCTATTCTTGCAAATGAAGCTGCACTTCTGTTCTGTTTGAACTTACTTGGCATAAAAATTAGTATTTGTTCTACTGTAAAAAAACATAAAATGAAATGTCTTGGTGCATGATCGAAGGTGCATCTGGAAGCATCCCCATGTCAATTGCAAAGGTTTCCAGGATGTGGCGTCCGTACTAGTAGTCCAACCCGGCCGCCCCAGGCCGTTCACCGTCGCAGCTCCCAGGCCGATTGTGTCGAGCCTTGTGCCACTTCCTGTGGAGCTCCATCGTTGTACTGCCCATACCTTTCTTGGCCGCCACACCGGGTCGTTCAGCGACACAACCTGAAGCAATTTGACGCTGCGGCTCGGGAGGCACACACTTCGCTCGTTCATCCCAGGAGAGCAGTACACCACCTTGTGCGAGCAGACCGTTGCCGATGTACACTGATTCTCTAAGCTCCCTTGCCACTGCTCCAGTATGTCCAGCGCCGTCCCCAGTCCAGCCACGTGGCATCCGGACGGTCAAATTCATGCCGAGCAGCAGTCCACGTCTGTCAGCTCCTATTTCCACTATAGTGATTGGGTTGCCGTTTTCCTCACCCTTCCCGATGCGCGACAACCCAGCCCACATGTTGCTGCCGTCCGCCACCCCAAAATAGTTTTGGCTCTTCCTCAAGCAGCCATTTAACCTTTTGGTGTTTTTTCTGTTGGTGATTGATTTTAGCAATTTGTAGCTATCTTGCATGGAACCTGAAAGTCTAAGACTGTTGTAGATTCAGTTCTTGTAGCACAAATGTCCCAGAGTTCAGTGACATCTCTAATTGATGTACTGTGGTCTTGCATCTCCAATGTATGTTGCTCAGCTTCCTCCCGATCCGCTTGATCTCGTCTTGCTCCGAAGCATGCTTCAGTTCAACAAAAAGCTCCAGAAAAGTTCAGAGTTCAGCGTACTTTGCATTTATGGTTGGCTCTTTTTTATTCGTCTGTTTGGGTTAAGGCAGAGAGAGGGAGCAGAAGGTCATCACGAAAAAATGTCTCTCCTAGATCCGAGCTGGCGACCTGCGCCTCTACTAATTAGGACGATGTGCACCTTTCCATGGTCTAATGTATTCCTTCTTGTTAGTTCTCCAATTAAGTTTGCCCAAACTTCAGGATAAACAGTTTGCTCATTT
Source organism: Triticum aestivum (assembly GCF_018294505.1). Taxonomy (NCBI): domain Eukaryota; kingdom Viridiplantae; phylum Streptophyta; class Magnoliopsida; order Poales; family Poaceae; genus Triticum; species Triticum aestivum. Next base: position 178,294,660 of record NC_057814.1, read on the forward strand.
ATTTTTCTTTTGTGTTTTGCATTCATTCTATGACAGAGGGTGATTGGATATATTTGTGTGTGCTACATGTGTAAAACCTCTAGTGATTAATTAGTTGTCTGGAGCCTGGAGGAATTCTAAAACATATATGTTCTGGTTATGATTTGATGCCCTCTACATCTTTTATGTTATTTACATGGGTATTGAAACTATTTGCGTTCAGGTACAGCAAGAAGTTCATGTATTGATGCCCCTGGAGTCCATGTAGCTCTGCTGCCGTGCTACCCTTATCGGCCTCGGCTATGTACGTCAGTCCAATACCGTCGCCCCAGGCCGTTCACTGTCGTAGTGACCAGGCCGTTCATAGAAAAATGTTGATTATATTGATACCAAATACTAGTCTTTGCTCACTTTTGAATTGAAAAAGAAAAAGGAGTCTCTAATAATAAGTTCATACAAAAACAGAAACAAAAATAAACAAAAACATGAAACACAAAAAACCCATGAAATTTGCAGGGAAAACATAACAAGTTCTAAGAAAATAACTATAGAAGTTCATATTTCGAAACGGATGAAGTATTTGGGAACTAAATGAAGTATTTCAAAGTACAGAACTTCTGTTTAGGTTTGTTTGTGTACTTCTAATGTTACTGTGCATGAACTTGTCGTTATTTTTACATGTTACATGATTACGGTCATTTCGACCTTGACAAATTTCATTTCACATTATATGGTTTTTTCCGTCCATCTTACAGGTCGAAGGAGCTCCCTTCTGTTCAGTGGATTCAACAAAAAAAAGTCCCTGCTGCCACTGCATCCTGAGTTCAAGGGATTCCTTAGGGGCCTTCTACACCATCTTGCTAATGATGCCATCGCTGGATGCCACAGCCATGCTCGTGTTCTTGTACTGCCATTCACATACTGCTCCCTGTTTTACTTCATTGAGATCCATAGAAATAAGTTATATTCAGTTCGCCACTTTTACAATTGATGGTCTTATGTTGACCGAAACAATAGTTCAAGCTCCTAAAAAAGCAATTATGTGTATGCTACATCACTTTGAGGAACTACAGCAAACAAAATAAGGAGAGCTTGGTACTACATGATTTTTTTATAGTACTACTTGAAGCCTTTCTGTTGTATACATTGTCTCCTATTTATTGTAACCTCGTCAGATTGTTGGATGCATGTGGTCCTTCTCTTGTGCATATTCAGTTTCAAAATAAACGTTGAATTGAATGGAAAAAATCATGCCATCTACACTGGAAGTTCAAGAAAAGAGGAGAGCTCATTTACAGGTAAAAAATTCATGTACATCTACAGGGGAAGTTCAACTAAAAATATAGTTCATTTACAGGTAATAAAAAATTGATGTACATACAATTGGTGGTCCGTTCTACAAAGAAAAATTGGTTTAATTAAAAATATTGATCAGTACAAGTTAAAAACGGTGGTCCGTTCGGAATAAAAGAAATGACAGAAATTCAAATTGTAAAAGTTCAAGCAAAAAGGAAACCCCATGCAATTCAAATGGTAAAAGTACTAGTCATAAAATAAGAGAAGCCCAGAACATCGTTGTAAAAAAATGTTTAGTTCAAAAAAATATTAAAAAAACATTTTCTTTTTGAAAAAAAATATCATTCAGTTCGATGATATAAACCATGCAAGCACAGGGCCAACGATACAATAACATTCAGTTCAACAATATAAACCATGCAAGTTCAGGGCTAGGATACAGTAAACCGTTGAAAATTTATGAGAAAAATATTACCTAAAAAATAGAGCAAAGTCTAGTTAGTGAACACACTTAGTACAAACCCATGCAAGCATCAGTACAAGTACCTTTCTTCGGAACCATTTAAAATTACTCTACAAAATAGCTCAGTACATACATGCACATATATCAGTACGACTACTCTGTTTTTCAGACGAGAAAACAACAGGATCCGTCATGCTGTATTCAAGATTACTCTTAAACGGTTGCAAAGTGGAGAAAACGTCCAACATGACTAAGTTTCACATTTTCGATGGCTATCCAACGGTATATTATTTGCCCCATTTCGACAAACATTTTAAAAAATCGCGTTCAAAATCAATTTTAACCGTATTTGAATTCGTATTTAAACCGTAAAGAATTAGAAAAAACTTTATATACGCAAAAGTTGCGCATTTTCCATAGCTTTCCAACGCCGTATCATTTGCGTCAATCCGACAAAACGTTTGCAAAAAACAGTGAAAAAACATTTCGCCCAGAATTTCACTGTTTTTCAAATTACTTTTAAATCATATAGAATTTGAAAAAATAGTAGATATATGAAAGATGCGGATTTTCACAAGCTCTCCAACGCCATCTCATTTGCTCAATTCCGACAAATTGTTTGAAAATTAAGTCCAAAATACGATTCGCGTTTTCGGTTTTGAAAAAAACGATTTTTTTAAAACTGCTCTTAAATCATAATTTATTTGCAAAAACAAATTATAAGATTGTAATGTGGATGTCAAGAGCTTTCCAACGATATACTAGACGCCCCGTTTCGACAAAAAAAAGCAAAAAAATTTGAACTAAAGAAGACGATTTTTAACAGCAACAGAAAGCATCAGTTCAACCGCTCGAATTTCATGAGTTCAACCGCTTGAATTCATCAGTTCAAGTAGGGTAACAGAATATTATTCTGTTACACGTAACAGAATAGCCCAGATGTATATATATATATATAATAACTGGGGCACCTAGGTGCCCAGGCACCTAGGACATCAGCCGTTCGATCAACTCATCATCCTATCAATGCATATCGGGTTTACAATTGCCCGTACCCGTTAAAACCATCATCCAGGCATGATTCTCACCCTCCAAGTATATTGCATGCGCATGAATTAGGACCTTCCATAATATTTCTCATTACTCTGTTTCTATATAATTCGATTGTTTCCAAAAATACATATGTACTCGAATTTGAATGTTTACCAAAAATAAGGACCCATGCACTTGCCATAATTTGGCCGAGGAATAAAAGTTGGACGAAATCAAATGCCAAAAAAAGGGGCCCATGCACTTGCCATAATTTGGCCGAGGAATTAAAGCTGGACGAAATCAGATCACTAGCTCGCATTTTACATACCTATACGTGACTATACGTGATTCACTCTCCCTCATTCATCATGAGCATACCCCTGTGATTTCTCCACTCCTTCTTTCGTCTTCTCCAAGAGCATACCCAGGTCATCATCGATCCATCGTGCTTCTTCGACATGAGCATAGCCAGGTGATTTGATCCTTCCATCGTTTATCTTGGCCGTGGTAGCTGTTGTCACCATCGTGGTTGCCGATTGTTTTCTTTTGCAACTGTAGGTATATCCATGCCAAGGTTACAAAAGTGTGCTACTAGAAGAAGAAAAAAAATTACCAGGGTTGGTCGTGCCAAGATGGCTTCCTGTGCAGACCACAATGATCACGATTTCATGTAGCCATCAATATATGTCTCATTTCTTCTCATGCCTATGATGGCCAGACTACTTCAATATATCACGGCATTGTCTCTTGTTTTTACCATTGTGTTCAAGGCTTCCTTCCGTTCATCAATTGGATACTTTATTTATGCATGCCGTTTGATCCTTAGTTGATTTTTTGTGGTTCTTTTCGGATAGATCGACACGAAGAATGTTCTGCAACACATTGAGCCACCACACATATTAAAAGATGTTGTGGTTGACGGCGAAGGCTTAATGTGACGACGCCAAGGACTAAAACAACATGCAAGAGAACTACATGGAGATACATGTGATTTAATAAATTTTGTTTCTCTTTGTGGATCTTGTATGTGTATTTACAAATACAGTAGCAAATGCCTTCTTATTTCGTGTAAATTGGAATGTAATACCTCTTTTTTTGCGAATTATTGGAATGTAATATGGTTGTGTATATGCATGGCCAAATTAAAAAGATACATGAGAATCGAATAGTATGGTCGTTTTTTTAAAACTCTAATTCTTGGTAGAAGCTCAGCGATACACTTACATACATGCTTAACCATAAAAGATGCATATTAATTAGGACATATGGTATTGTGAGTATGTACACACTGAACCCACATTTATCAGCCTGATTATCTCACGATACCTTACACTTTCATAGGTATAGAATACCCACATTTCTAGATATTCATTTCTAGATATTCCTAGGTATGTACATAGTATGTGAAATCACAAATAAGTAAACGAAAAAGGTATGTATATATATGTGGGTTATTTGCGGGTCTATGAACTACATTTCTAGATATTCCTAGGTATGTACATAGTATGTGAAATCACAAATAAGTAAACCAAAAAGGTATGTATATATATGTGGGTTATTTGCGGGTCTATGAACTTTGAAATTTAGGAGTTACTCAGTGAGATTTATTGTTTTATTTGGTACGTGAAATTTATGAAGTAGTCACATTCACTAAATTATTACCACTCTTCTAAATTGGACAACAATGGCAAAAGAAAAAGTCTTCATATACCTAAACAAATCCACGTCTACAAATTAAGGTACAAGAATTTTAGATTGTGCTAAAAACAAACGTTGCCATGTAAGACTGTCTTTATTTGCTTTGCTTATGTAAAAATGTTGTCATGCATGGCTATTTAAAAATCTTATGTATAAGCTACCCATAACTAAGAATTGATGGACATCTAGTTAGTAAAAATATACCCATATAAATTAATGGACACATAAACATGTGACAAGGTACAACTTTTTGTGAAAAATGATAAAAATATACCCATAACTAAGAATTGATGGACATCTAGTTAGTAAAAATATACTCAATACAAAGCGCAATACCCGACTGAGTGCGCGCGTGTGTGTGTGTGGATACAGTTATCGATCATGAATTAGATCTTGAGAGAAAACAAAAAAAACCTTTGGAAGCATACTTTAAATCACGTTCACAAATAAAGTTGACTAATTGTACACATTTTTTTTGCATACCCCCATCGGCAATATTGTACTGAGTATATTGTTCCATAATCCATAATATACCTAACGCTAAAATCACTCCCTCTTTTACTACTTTTTTTAGGGTGACGAATAAAAATAAGGTACCATTTTGCTACTAAATTATTTCACGAACGGACAATTGATGACACGCATAAATGCGGCTGCTTTAATCCTTTCCATATAAGGAACGCCATGACTAAACAATTGGAAGGTAATAAAGTCACCTACACGGGTACGATTCTTCCCATATGGAGGTATGCATGCGTTCTTTTTTGGAATGTTCTTGATTGGCGTACGTAGGTATGAAGCAGCAACAAAACTAAGGAAAGTTTTTCATATCAATGGAGGTATCTTTTCCAAATATAGCCTCATTTGTTAACGGGTTAAACCCAGTAATTCGCTAGCCATCTCAATAATAAAAACATGATACGATCCAACGGCATCTACGCAAGGTGCCTGGGCACCTAGGTGTCCCATACTGCCGTCCTAT